>NC_084612.1:52326262-52626262 GCF_033978795.1 Nerophis ophidion | reverse complement strand
GTGCTGAATGTGGCCTTGCATTGTCTTGCTGAAATAAGCAGGGGCGTCCATGAAAAAGACAGCGCTTAGATGGCAGCATATGTTGTTCCACAACCTGTATGTACCTTTTAGCATTAATGGTGCCTTCACAGATGTGTAAGTTACCCATGCATTGGGCACTAATGCACCCCCATACCATCATAGATGCTGGTTTTACAACTTTGCGTCGATAACAGTCTGGATGTGTAGCTTCCCCTTTGGTCCCGATGACATGATGTCGAATATTTCCCCCAAAAATTTTAAATGTGGACTCGTCAGACCACTGAACACTTTTCCATTTTGCATCAGTTCATCTTAGATGATCTCGGGCCCAGAGAAGCCGACGGCGTTTCTGGAAGTTGTTGATAAATGGCTTTCGCTTTGCTTAGTAGAACTTTTACTTGCACTTACAGATTTAGCGACGAACTGTATTTAGTGACAGTGGTTTTCTGAAGTGTTCCTGAGCCCATGTGGTGATATCCTTTAGAGATTGATGTCGGTTTTTGATACAGTGCCATCTGAGAGATCAAAGGTCACGGTCATTGAATGTTGGTTTCCCGGCCCTGCCGCTTACGTGGAGTGATTTCTCCAGATTCTCTGAACCTTTTGATGATATTATGGACCGTAGATGTTGAAATCCCTAAATTTCTTGCTATTGCACTTTGAGAAACGTTCTTCTTAAACTGTTTGACTATTTGCTCACGCAGTTGTGGACAAAGGGGTGTACATCGCCCCATCCTTTCTTGTGAAAGACTGAGCAACTTTTGGGAAGCTGTTTTTATACCCAATCATGGCACCCGCCTGTTCCCAATTAGCCTGCACACCTGTGGGATGTTCCAAATAAGTGTTTGATGAGTATTCCTCAACCTTATCAGTATTTATTGCCACCTTTCCCAACTTGTTTGTCACGTGTTGCTGGTATCAATTTCTAAAGTTAATGATTATTTGCCAAAAAAAAAAGTTTATCAGTTTTAACATCAAATATGTTGTCTTTGTCGCATATTCAACTGAATATGGGTTGAAAAGGATTTGCAAATCCTATATATATATATATATATATATATATATACATATATGTATATATATATATATATATATACATATATACATATATATATACATATATATATATACATATATATATATATATATATATAAACCCCGTTTCCATATGAGTTGTCGCATATTCAACTGAATATGGGTTGAAAAGGATTTGCAAATCCTATATATATATATATATATATATATATATATATATATATATATATGTATATATATATATATATATATATATATACATATATACATATATATATATATATATAAACCCCGTTTCCATATGAGTTGGGAAAATGTGTTAGATGTAAATATAAACGGAACACAATGATTTGCAAATCCTTTTCAACCCCTATTCAATTGAATGCACTACAAAGACAAGATATTTGATGTTCAATCTCATAAACTTTAGATTTTTTTGCAAATAACAATTAACTTAGAATTTCATAGTGCAACACGTGCCAAAGTAGTTGGAAAAGGGCATGTTCACCACAGTGTTACATCACCTTTTCTTTTAACAGCACTCAATAAATGTTTGGGAACTGAGGAAACTAATTTTTGAAGCTCTGAAAGTGGAATTATTTCCCATTCTTGTTTTATGTAGAGCTTCAGTCGTTCAACAGTACAGAGTCTCCGCTGTCGTATTTTACGATTCATAATGCGCCACACATTTTCGATGGGAGACAGGTCTGGACTGCAGGCGGGCCAGGAAAGTACCCACTCTCTTTTACTATGAAATCACGCTGTTGTAACACGTGGCTTGGCATTGTTTTGCTGAAATAAGCAGGGGCGTCCATGATAACGTTGCTTGGATGACAACATATGTTGCTCTAAAACCTGTATGGACCATTCAGCAATAATGGTGCCTTTACCATTATTGTGTAAGTTACCCATGCCTTGGGCACAATACACCCCCATACCATCACAGATGCTGGCTTTTGAACTTTGCACCTATAACAATCCGGATGGTTATTTTCCTCTTTGTTCCGGAGGACACCACATCCACAGTTTCCAACTATAATTTGAAATGTGGACTCGTCAGACCACAGAACACTTTACCACTTTGCATCAGTCCATCTTAGATGAACTCAGGCCCAGCGAAGCTGGCGGCGTTCCTGGGTGTCGTTGATAAATTGCTTTCGCTTTGCATAGTAGAGTTTTAACTTGCACTTACAGATGTAGCGACCAACTGTAGTTACTGACAGTGGTTTTCTGAAGTTTTCCTGAGCCCATGTCGTGATATCCTTTACACACTAATGTCGGTTTTTGATGCAGTACCGCCTGAGGGTTCAAACGTCCGTAATATCATCGCTTACGTGCAGTGATTTCTCCAGATTCTCTGAACCTTTTGATAGTTTTACTGACCGTAGATGGTAAAATCCCTAAATTCTTTGCAATACCTCGTTAAGAAATGTTGTTCCAAAACTTTTCGACAATTTGCTTACAAATTGGTGACCCTCGCCCCATCCTTGTTTGTGAATTACTTACCATTTCATGGAAGCTGCTTTTATACGCAATCATGGCACCCACCTGTTCCTAATTAGCCTGCAAACCCGTGGGATGTTCCAAATAAGTGTATGATGAGCATTCTTCAACTTTATCAGTATTTATTGCCTCCTTTCCCAACTTCTTTGTCACGTGTTGCTGGCATCAAATTGTAAAGTTAATGATTATTTGCAACAAAAACAAAATGTTTATCAGTTTTAACTTCAAATATGTTGTCTTTGTAGCATATTCAACTGAAAATGGGTTGAAAATTATTTGCAAAACATTGTATTCCGTTTATATTTACATCTAACACAATTTCCCAACTCATATGGAAACGGGGTTTGTATGTATGTATGTATATATGTATGTACTCTATGTATACATACATGTATGTATGTATGTATATATATGTATGTAGGTATATATAAACATATGTTTATATATATATGCATATTGTGATTAAATAGAGCATGTAAATAAATAGAATAAATGTAATACCACATTGAAGAAGGAAGTTTGCCAAACATGAATTAATGTTAAAATACAGTACAACTGGAGAACTCGCTAATATTCTGTCCTTTCCAGCAGCTAAAATGCATTAAAAACGTCAAAATGTGGAGAGAAAATGTTTTGCATTTTACCCATCAAGCATTGTAGTGGATTTAAAAAAAATTAATTAATTTTGAAGTGTGTAAGGGGCAAGGACTTTTTATAATGTTCACAAAGTTCAGTGGGCAGTTTGTGTGTTCTGTTTGAATTGTTGTACCAATACTTGTCTGAATTGGTACCTTTATATTGATGGTATGATTAGAACCAATTTCTCCTCTGCAGTATTCATCCATGTGACCTCTCACTAAATTGCCTCCTCACTTGCTACAGGTGGAGCATGACGCCCCCAACAGTGAATGCCTATTACAACCCCACCAAGAATGAGATGGTTTTGCCAGCGGGAATTCTTCAAACTCCATTCTACAGTCGGTCTTGGCCCAAGTAAGTCTGCTGCACTTATTTTAGCTTACATTGGATGACTCAGGGCACACATTGGGTTAATAAAAAAAATAAATAAATGATAATAATTAAAAAAAAAATTATATATATATATATATATATATATTAGAGGTGTGGGGAAAAATCGATTCAAATACGAATCGAATTGTTTACGTTGTGCGATTCAGAATTGATTTTCATTTTTTTAAAATTGATATTTTATTTTAATTTTAATTTTGTATTTTGTATTTTTTTAATCAATCCAACAAACCACTACACAGCAATACCATAACAATGCAATCCAATTCCAAAACCAAACCTGACCCAGCAACACTCAGAACTGCAATAAACAGAGCAATTGAGAGGAGACAAACACGACACAGAACAAACCAAAAGTAATGAAACAAAAATGAATATTATCAACAACAGTATCAATATTAATTATAATTTCAGCATAGTAGTGATTAAAAATCCCTCACTGACATTATCATTAGACATTTATAAAAAATAATTAAAAAAAGAAAAATAGTGTAATTGTGGCTTACACTTGCATCGCATCTCATAGGCTTAATAACACACTGTGTCCAATGTTTTCACATAGATAAAATAAGTCATATTTTTGGTTCGTTTAATAGTTATAACAAATTTACATTATTGCAATCAGTTGAAAAAACATTGTCCTTTACAATTATAAAAGCTTTTTAAAAAAAAAATCTACTACTCTGTAAGCATGTCAGCAGACTGGGGTAGATCCTGCTGAAATCCTATGCATTGAATGAATACAGAACCGCTTTGATTCGGAAAAATATCGTTTTTGAATCGAGAACCGAATCGAATCAAAATATATATATATATTATCGAATCGTGACCCCAAGAATTGATATTGAATCGAATCGTGGGACACCCAAAGATTCACAGCCCTAATATATATATATATATATATATATATATATATATATATATACATATGCCGTGAATGCGTGGGTTCCCTCCGGGTACTCCGGCTTCCTCCCACTTCCAAAGACATGCACCTGGGGATAGGTTGATTGGCAACACTAAATTGGCCCTAGTGTTTGAATGTGAGTGTGAATGTTGTCTGTCTATCTGTGTCGGCCCTGCGATGAGGTGGCGACTTGTCCAGGGTGTACCCCGCCTTCCGCCCGATTGTAGCTGAGATAGGCGCCAGCGACCCCAAAAGGGAATAAGCGGTAGAAAATGGATGGATGGATATATATATATATATATATATATATATATATATATATATATATATATATATATATATATATATACTGTGTGTATAAATATATCCTCTGTGTGTGCATACCCTGTTTCCATATGAGTTGGGAAATTGTGTTAGATGTAAATATAAACGGAATACAATGATTTGCAAATAATTTTCAACCTATATTCAGTTGAATATGCTACAAAGACAACATATTTGATGTTCAAACTGAAAAACATTTTTTTTTTTTGCAAACAATCATTAACTTTAGAATTTAACGCCAGCAACACATGACAAAGAAGTTGGGAAAGGTGGCAATAAATACTGATAAAGTTGAAGAATGCTCATCATACACTTATTTGGAACATCCTACGGGTTTGCAGGCTAATTAGGAACAGGTGGGTGCCATGATTGGGTACAAAAACAGCTTCCCAAAAAATGCTCAGTCTTTCACAAGAAAGGATAGGGCGATGTACTCCCCTTTGTCCACAACTGCGTGAGCAAATAGTCAAACAGTTTAAGAACAACGTCTCTCAAAGTGCAACTGCAAGAAATTTAGGGATTTCAACATCTACAGTCCATAATATCGTCAAAAGGTTCAGAGAATCTGGAGAAATCACTCCACGTAAGGGGCATAGCCGGAAACCAACATTGAATGACTGTGACCTTCGATCCACTGTTTTAAAAAACGATATCAATCTCTAAAGGATATCACCACATGGGCTCAGGAAAACCTCTGAAAACCACTGTCACTAAATACAGTTGGTCGCTATAGCCGTAAGTGCAAGTTAAAGCTCTACTATGCGAAGCGAAACCCATTCATCAACAACATCCAGAAAATCCGCCGGCTTCTCTGGGCCCAAGATAATCTAAGATGGACTGATGCAAAGTGGAAAAGTATTTTGAGGTCTGACGAGTCCACATTTCAAATAGTTTTTGGAAATATTCAACATCGTGTCATCCGGACCAAAGGGGAAGCGAACCATCCAGACTGTTATCGACGCAAAGTTGAAAAGCCAGCATCTGTGATGGTACGGGGGTGCATTAGTGAGTAACTTACACATCTTTGAAGGCACCATTAATGCTGAAAGGTACATACAGGTTTTGGAACAACATATGCTGCCATCTAAGCGCCGTCCTTTTCATGGACGCTCCTTCTTATTCCTGCAAGACAATGCCAAGCCACATTCAGCACGTGTTACAACAGCGTGGCTTCGTAAAAAAAGAGTGCGGGGACTTTCCCGGCCCGCCTGCAGTCCAGACCTGTCTCCCATCAAAAATGTGTGGCGCATTATGAAACGTAAAATACGACAGCGGAGACCCTGGACTGTTGAACGACTGAAGCTCTACATAAAACAAGAATGGGAAATAATTACACTTTCAAAGCTTCGACAATTAGTTTCCTCAGTCCCCAAATGTTTATTGAGTGTTGTTAAAAAAAAAAGAAGTGATGTAACACAGTGGTGAACATGCCCTTTCCCAACTACTTTGGCACGTGTTGCAGCCATGAAATTTTTGCAAAAAAAAAAAAAAGTTTATGAGTTTCAACATCAAATATCTTTTCTTTGTAGTGCATTCAATTGAATATGGGTTGAAAAGAATTTGCAAATCATTGTATTACGTTTATTTCCCAATTCACATGGAAACGCGGTTTGTGTAAATATATATATATATATATATATATATATATATATATATATATATATATATATATATATATATATATATATATATATATATATATATATATATATGTATATACATATATATATATATATCACATGGACAAAGATAAGTTCTGTGGTCAGATGAAACGAAAATGGAGCTATTTGGCCACATTACCCAGCAATATGTTTGGAGGAGAAAAGGTGAGGCCTTTAATCCCAGGAACACCATCCTACCGTCAAGCATGGGGTGGTAATATTGTGCTCTGGGCCTGTTTTGCTGCCAATGGAACTGGTGCTTTAAATGGGACAATGAAAAAGGAGGATTACCTCCAAATTCTTCAGGACAACCTAAAATCATCAGCCCGGAGGTTGGGTCTTGGGCGCAGTTAAAAGTTAAAGTACCAATGATTGTCGCACGCACACTAGGTGTGGCGAAATTGTTCTCTGCATTTGACCCAGCACCCTTGATCACCCCCTGAGGGTAGCAGTGGGCAGCAGCGGTGGCCACGCCTGGGAAACATTTTTGGTGATTTAACCCCAAATTCCAACCCTTGATACTGAATGCCAAGCAGGGAGGAAATAGGTCCCATTTTTATAGTCTTTGGTATGACTCAGGTGGTTTGAACTCACAACCTACCCATCTCAGCACAGACACTCTAACTAGAGGCTAGACAATGACCCTAAACACAGGTCAAAAGTGGTAAAGGAATGGCTAAATCAGGGTAGAATGAAAGTTTTATAATGGCCTTCCCAAAGTCCTGACTTAAATGTGTGGACAATGCTGAAGAAACAAGTCCATGTCAGAAAAACGACACATTTAGCTGAACGGCACCAATTTTGTGGTCAAAAATTCAAGCAGAAGCTTGTGGATGGCTACGAAAAGCGCCTTATTGCAGTGAAACCTGCCAATGGACATGTAAGCAATTAATAACATTGCTGTATGTATACTTTTGAAATCAGCAGATTTGCTCACATTTTCAGTAGAGCCATAATAAATTCATAAAAGAAAAAAACTTCAAAAAGGTTTTTTGTGACCAACAAGTGTTTGCTCCAATCACTCTATCACAAAAAAATAAGAGTTGTAGAAATGATTGGAAACTCAAGACAGTCATGACATAATGTTCTTTACAAGTGTATGTACACTTTTGACCACCACTGTACACACATATATATATATATATATATATATATATATACACACACACACACAGTGCGGGCATCACGGTGACAGAGGGGTTAGTGCTTGTGTATCACAATACAAAGGTCCTGAGTTCGATCCTGCGCTCGGGATCTTTCTTTGTGGAGTTTGCATGTTCTCCCCGTGACAGCGTGGCTTCCTACCACCTCCAAAGACATGCACCTGGGGATAGGCCCCTCCCACCTCCAAAGACATGCACCTGGGGATAGGCCCCTCCCACCTCCAAAGACTTGCACCTGGGGATAAGCTCCTCCCACCTCAAAAGACATGCACCTAGGGATAAACTGATTGGCAACACTAAATGGTCCCTAGTGTGTGAATGTGAGTGTGAATGTTGTCTGTCTATCTGAGTTGGCCCTGTGATGAGGTGATGACTTGTCCAGAGTGTACGCCACCTTCCACCCAAATGCAGCTGAGGTAGGCCCTAGCGCCCCCCGCCACCCCTAAGGGAATAAGCGGTAGAAAACGCATGGCTGGATATCCACAGTGCATATGTATATATTAGGGGTGTAACTGTACACAAAAATTTCGGTTCGGTACATACCTCAGTTTAGAGGTCACAGTTCGGTTCATTTTCGGTACAGTTAGAAAACAACAAAATATTATTTTTTTGGTTGTTTATTTACTAAATTTGTAAACAAAGGCTTTATCCTTTAACACTGGGAACACTATAATAATTCTGCCCACGTTAATCAACATTAAACTGCCTCAACTTGATGGTCAGATTAAATAAAATGACAAAACTTTTCTTCTACATATAAAAGTGTTTCAAGTCAATTCATCATGCTTAATTTATAACAGCATTTGGGAAGCCTGGAGTTGATTTTCATTATGTAAATGTTATATTTTTATCAACATAAGATAGCAGGGACCCTGTCATTCAACCTAGGCTGCTACATTACTAATGATTAATGTAACTTTAGATAACAAAATAGCACATTAGCAATAGGAGACTATTCATCCCTAAACGCCATGGAGTTCATGGCTTAATGATGCACTTACATTGTTATATCACTAGCACACACACACACACACCGCTAAATGAGCTAACTTTATGCTAAAAGTTAGCCTTCACCTCAAGCCAGGACTTCGAGCGAGGTGAGCTGCAGTTTGTTTCTAGAACGTCATCTAGAACGTTGACTTTGAGGTGTTTATTATAATTTGGGGAGAGTCCGCTGCTCACCTGCTAAAAGCCTATCAGGTCCACGCTGAAGCGCTGACTACATGCGCTCTGAGTATGCACTGCTGATTGGTTGTTACCGCGCTGAATACGCACTGCTGATTGGCTGTTACCGCTATATATGTAACCAATCAGATAGTTGTGTGGGTGGGACAATGCTGGGTGCTGTGTAGGAGACAAAGGCAGAAGAGAGCGGAGCAGCTTGTTAAGACTTTAGCTTAGGCGTTAACTTCATATGTTCGTTTGGAAACTCGTTCGGTACACCACCGAACCGGAACCCCCGTACCGAAACGGTTCAATACAAATACACGTACCCTTACACCCATAGTATATACATATGTGTGTGTGTGTGTGTGTGTGTGTGTGTGTGTGTGTGTGTGTGTGTGTGTATACATATATATATATACATTTTTTTATTTATTTTTTTTGTCCTGTCCAGCTTCTCAGGCAAATCATATAGTTGATGTAAATGCCCATATCGGCTGTTCAGATTTACTTTACAAAAGAGAAGTGTAAGATACTTCTCTTGTTGTCTTATTTGAATGTGACTTTATTAAATGTATTTATATTATCATTTGGTGCAGCCGGGCCGGAGCAGGAGGGGATAGAAAGAGAAAAAAAGGAAGACAGAGGGGGAAATTGTGGGGATAAGAGGGGGATTAGACAGAGAGACAAAAACAACAACAGCAAATACAACAATAACAACAACAACAATAGAACAACACCAGCACATACATAATATGTACAAATATGATCGTAAAAGTGATAGCAAATAAGCAGTTAGTGAAATAAATAATATAGTAATGACAATGAGCATTTACACACTAAAACTGGAGCAATACAAATACCAATAGAAAAAGCGCTATTGATCATGAACAAAACCAATAGATTACCTCTATTATCAACAATAAAGTTGTTCAAATGCAACGATACGTATACATAATGATAGCTAGAAAGATAATAAAAATAAATAAATAAAAAAATAAAATAAAATAAAAAAGGAAAAAAGAAGAAGGAATACCGAAAGGTGAAAGGGAAGAGAGAGAGGCAACCTATATTAATCTTGTAGATTGTTATAGTAACAATGGTTTAAGCTCTGTCAATATGCCTTGTGTTACCCAGTTTACCCTAGGGCAACAGCATTGATATATATTTGATGAAACATGATTATGTGCATGAGTGTATGTATGTATATGTACTTGTATATGAACAGATTGTGTATATGAATGTTTGTACAGTGAATGTATATGTACAGTATATGTATGTTCGTACCGTGAATGTGCGCGTGGATGGACGGAGTATGTAGATATGTAATGTATTTGTGTATGTATGTGGGAGCGTAGGTACCAATGTATGGACGTTTGTATGTATGAGTAACTGTGTGTGTTGTGTTAGTATATGTGTGTTTGTATGTACAATATATTTGACCCCTAGTGTGCGTGAGAGCCAGAGTGCGGACACAGCCGCCCAGAGAGCCCAACCATTCATATATATATACAAACCCCATTTCCATATGAGTAGGGAAATTGTGTTAGATGTAAATATAAACGGAATACAATGATTTGCTAATCATTTTCAACCCATATTCAGTTGAAAATGCTAAAAAGACAACATATTTGATGTTAAAACTGACAAACATTTTATTTTTTGCAAATTATCATTAACTTTAGAATTTGATACCAGCAACACGTGACAAAGAAGTTGGGAAAGGTGGCAATAAATACTGATAAAGTTAAAGAATGCTCATCAAACACTTATTTGGAACATCCCACAGGTGTGCAGGCTAATTGGGAACAGGTGGGTGCCATGATTGGGTATAAAAGAGCTTCCATGAAATGCTAAGTAATTCACAAACAAGGATGGGGCGAGGGTCACCAATTTGTAAGCAAATTGTCTAAACTGTTAGACAACATTTCTAAAAGAGCTATTGCAAGTAATTTAGGGATTTTACCATCTATGGACCGTAAAATCCTCAAAAGGAGAATCCGGAGAAATCACTACACGTAAGCGATGATATTACAGATCTTTGATCCCTCAGTCGGTACAGCATCAAAAACCGACATCAGTGTGTAAAAGATATCACCACATTGGCTCAGGAACACTTCATAAAACCACTGCCAGTAACTACAGTTGGTTGCTACATCTGTAAGTGACAGTTAAAACTGTACTCGCTGGGCCCGAGCTCATCTAAGATGGACTGATGCAAAGTGGAAAAGTGTTCTGTGGTCTGACGAGTCCACATTTCAAATTTTATTTGGAAACTCTGGACGTGGTGTCCTCCGGAACAAAATGGGAAAATAACCATCCGAATTGTTGCCTATGCGCATAGTTCAACAGCCAGCATCTGTGATGGTATTGGGGTGTATTAGTGCCCAAGGCAGGGATAACTTACACATCTGTGAAGGCACCATTAATGCTGAATGGTCCATACAGGTTTTGGAGCAACATATGTTGTCATCCAAGCAATGTTATTATAGACGCTCCTGCTTATTTCAGCAAAACAATGCCAAGCCACGTGTTACAACAGCGTGGCTTCGTAGTAAAAGAGTGCGGGTACTTTCCTGGCCTGCCTGCAGTCCAGACATGTCTCCCATCAAAAATGTGTGGCGCATTATGACGTGTAAAATACGACAACAAGACAACAACCATCTGACTGTTGAACAACTTAAGCCGTACATCAAGCAAGAATGATAAAGAGTTCCACTTTCAAAGCTTCAACAATTAGTTTCCTCAGTTCGCAAACGTTTATTGAGTGTTGTTAAAAGAAAATGGTGATGTAACACAGTGGTGAACATGCCCTTTCTTAACTACTTTGGCACGTGTTGCAGCCCATCCATCCATCCATATTCTACCGCTTATTCCCTTTGGGGTCGCGGGGGCCGCTGGTGCCTAGCTCAGCTACAATTGGGCAAAAGGTGGGGTACACCCTGGACAAGTCGCCACCTCATCACAGGGCCAACACAGATAGACAGACAACATTCACACTCACATTCACACACTAGGGCCAATCTTAGTGTTGCCAATCAATCTATCCCCAGGTGCATGTCTTTGGAGGCTGGAGGAAGCCGGAGTACCCGTAGGGAACCCACGCAGTTACTAGGAGAACATGCAAACTCCACACAGAAAGATCCTGAGCCCGGGATTGAACCCTGACTACTCAGGACCTTAATATTGTGAGGCAGACGCACTAACCCCTCTGTCACCGTGAAGCCCACGTGTTGCAGCCATGAAATTCTAAGTTGATTATTATTTGCAAAAAAAAAAAGTTTATGAGTTTGAACATCAAATATCTTGTTTTTGTTGTGCATTCAATTGAATATGGGTTGAAAAGGATTTGCAAATCATTGTATTCCGTTTATATTTACATCTAACACAATTTCCCAACTCATATGGAAACGGGGTTTGTATATATATATATATATATATATATATATATATATATATATATATATATATATATACATATATATATATATATATATATATATATATATACATATATATATATATATATATATATATATATATATATATATATATATATATATATATATTATATTAGGGGTGTAACGGTACGTGTATTTGTATTTAACCGTTTAGGTATAGGGGTTCCGGTTCGGTTCGGAGGTGTGCCGAACGAGTTTCCACACGAACATATGAAGTAGCCGCCTAAGCTAAAGTCTTAACAAGCTGCTCCGCTCCATTCTGCCTTTGTCTCCTACACAGCACCCAGCATTGTCCCACCAACACAACCATCTGAGTGGTTACATATAAAGCGGTAACAGCCAATCAGCAGTGCGTATTCAGCGCGGTGACAGCCAATCAGCAGTGCGTGCGTGCGTGCGTGTGTGTGTGTGTGTGTGTGTGTATGCTAGTGATATAGAAAGTAATAGTCTCTCCTATTGCTGTTGTACTCTTTTTTTCAGCAATAGTTACATTAGTAATGTAGCAGCCTAGTTTGAATGACAGGGTCCCTGTTATCACATGTTGATAAAAATATAACATTTACATAATAAAAATCAACTAAAGGCTGTCCAAATGCTATAATAAATTAAGCATGATGAGTTGACTTGAAACTGTTTAATGTAGAAGAAAAGTTTTGTCATTTTATTTAATCTAAGCAACTAGTTGAGGCAGTTTAATGTTGATTAAAATGGGCAGAAATATTATAGTATTATAATAATTATAATATATAATAATATTATATATTATTGTAATAAATATGTAATACACTAGTATTATTATAGTCTCCTCTCTGAGCTGCCACCTTATCGTGGTAGAGGATTTTGCGTGTCCCAATGATCCTAGGGTCTCCCAAGGCAAACAGGTCCTACGTGAGGGATCAGACAAAGAGCAGCTCGAAGACCTTTTATGAAGAAGACATATCGAGGACCCAGATTTCTCTCGCCCGAACGCGGGTCACTGGGGCCCCCCTCTGGAGCCAGGCCCGGAGGTGGGGGACGATGGCGGAGCCCGAAGAGGCAACGTGAGTCCCCCCTCCAATGGGCTCACCACCCATAGCAGGGGCCATAGAGGTCGGTTGCGATGTGAGCTGGGCGGCAGCCGAAGGCAGGGCACTTGGTGGTCCGATCCTCGGTTACATAAGCTAGCTCTTGGGACGTGGAACGTCACCTCACTGGGGGGGAAGGAGCCTGAGCTAGTGCGCGAGGTAGAGAAGTTCCGGCTGGATGTAGTCGGACTCACTTCGATGCACAGCAAGGGCTCTGTAACCATTTCTCTCGAGAGGGGCTTGACTCTCTTCCACTCTGGCGTTGCCGGCAGTGAGAGGCGACGGGCTGGGGTGGAATTTCTCGTTGCCCCGCGGCTCAAAGCCTGCACGTTGGAGTTCAACCCGCTGGACGAGAGGGTAGTTTCCCTCCGCCTTCGGGTGGGGGGACGGGTCCTGACTGTTGTTTGTGCTTACGCACCAAACAACAGTTCAAAGTACCCACCCTTTTTGGGTACATTCGAGGGAGTACTGGAGAGTGCTCCCCCGGGTGACTCCATTGTCCTGCTGGGGGACTTCAACGCTCATGTTGGCAACGACAGTGAAACCTGGAGAGGTGTGATTGGGAAGAATGGCCGCCCGGATCTATACCTGAGTGGTGTTTTGTTACTGGACTTTTGTGCTCGTCACAGTTTGTCCATAACAAACACAATGTTCAAACATAAGGGTGTCCATATGTGCACTTGGCACCAGGACACCCTAGGCCGCAGTTCCATGATCGACTTTGTAGTTGTGTCATCGGATTTGCGGCCTCATGTTTTGGACACTCGGGTGAAAAGAGGGGTGGAGCTTTTACCGATCACCACCTGGTGGTGAGTTGGCTGCGATGGTGGGAGAGGATGCCGGACAGACCTGGCAGGCTCAAACGCATTGTGAGGGTTTGCTGGGAACGTCTGGCAGATTTTCCTGTCAGAGAAAGTTTAAATTCCCACCTCCGGAAGAACTTTGAACATGTCACAAGGGAGGTGCTGGACATTGAATCCGAGTGGACCATGTTCCGAACCTCGATTGTCGAGGCGGCTGATTGGAGCTGTGGCCGCAAAGTAGTTGGTGCCTGTCGGGGTGGTAATCCTAGATCCCATTCGTGGACACCAGCGGTGAAGGATGCCATCAAGCTGAAGAAGGAGTCCTATCGAGTTCTTTTGGCTCATAAGACTCCGAAGGCAGTGGAAAGGTACCGACAGGCCAAGCGGTGTGCAGCTTCAGCAGTCGCGGAAGCAAAAACTCGGACATGGGAGGAGTTCGGGGAAGCCATGGAAAACAACTTCCGGACGGCTTCGAAGCGATTCTGTACCATCACCCGCCGCCTCAGGAAGGGGAAGCAGTACACTGTCAACACCGTGCATGTTGCGGATGGTTTTCTGCTGACCTCAACTGCGGATGTTGTGGATAGGTGGAAGGAATACTTCGAAGACCCCCTCAATCCCACCAACACGTTTTCCTATGAGGAAGCAGTGCCTGGGGAATTCTGTGGCGGGCTCCCCTATTTCTGGGGCTGAGGTTGCCGAGGTAGTTATAAAGTTTCCTGGTGGCAAAGCCCCAGGGGTGGATGAGACCCGCCCGGAGTTCCTTAAGGCTCTGGATGCTGTCTTGGTTGACAAGACTCTGCAGCATCGTGTGGACATCGGGGCCGGTACCTCTGGATTGGCAGACCGCGGTGGTGGTCCCTCTCTTTAAGAAGGGGGACCGGAGGGTGTGTTCCGACTATTGTGGGATCACACTCCTCAGCCTTCCCGGTAAGGTTTATCCATGTGTATTGGAGAGGAGGCTACGCTGGATAGTCGAACCTCGGATTCAGGAGGAACAGTGGGGTTTTCGTCCTGGTCGTGGAACTGTGGACCAGCTTTATACTCTCGGCAGGATTCTTGAGGGTGCATGGGAGTTTGCCAAACCAGTCTATATGTGCTTTGTGGACTTGGAGAAGGCATTCGACCGTGTCCCTCGGGAAGTCCTGTGGGGAGTGCTCAGAGAGTATGGGGTACCGGACTGTCTTATTGTGGCGGTCCGCTCCCTGTATGATCAGTGTCAGAGCTTTGTCCGCATTGCCGGCAGTAAGTCGGACACATTTCCAGTGAGGGTTGGACTCCGCCAAGGCTGTCCTTTGTCACCGATTCTGTTCATAACTTTTATGGACATAATTTGTAGGCGCAGTCAAGGCATTGAGGGGTTCCGGTTTGGTGGCCGCAGGATTAGGTCTCTGCTTTTTGCAGATGATGTGGTCCTGATGGCTTCATCTGGCCGGGATCTTCAGCTCTCACTGGATCGGTTCGCAGCCGAGTGTGAAGCGACCGGAATGAAAATCAGCACCTCCAAGTCCGAGTCCATGGTTCTCGCCCGAAAAAGGGTGCAGTGCCATCTTCGGGTTGGGGAGGAGACCCCGCCCCAAGTGGAGGAGTTCAAGTACCTAGGAGTCTTGTTCACGAGTGGGGGAAGAGTGGATCGTGAGATCGACAGGCGGATTGATGCGGCGTCTTCAGTAATGCGGACGTTGTACTGATCCGTTGTGGTGAAGAAGGAGCTGTGCCGGAAGGCAAAGCTCTCAATTTACCGGTCGATCTACTTTCCCATCCTCACCTATGGTCATGAGCTTTGGGTCATGACCGAAAGGATAAGATCACGAGTACACGCGGCCGAAATGAGAGATAGGGTGAGAAGCTCTGCCATCCGGGAGGAACTCAAAGTAAAGCCGCTGCCAGATGAGGTGGTTCGGGCATCTGGTCAGGATGCCTCCCTAGGGAGGTGTTTAGGGCACGTCCAACCGGTAGGAGGCCACGGGGAAGACCCAGGGCACGCTGGGAAGACTATATCTCCCGGCTGGCCTGGGAACGCCTCGGGTTCCCCCGGTAAGAGCTAGACAAAGTGGCTGGGGAGAAGGAAGTCTGGGGTTCCTTGCTTAGGCTGTTGCCCCCGCGACCCGACCTCGGATAAGCGGAAGAAGATGGATGGATGGATGAATTATTGTAGTGTTCCCAATTTTAAAAGGATAAAACCATTGTTTACAAATCCGGTAAATAAAAATCCAAAACATTTATATTTTGTTGTTTTCTTACTGTACCGAAAATGGACCGAACCGTGACCTCCAAACCGCGGTACGTACCGAACCAACATTTTTTTGTACCGTTACACCCCTAATATATATATATATATATATATGTATATATATATATATATATATATATATATATATATACATGTATGTACACATATATATCATATCTGTGTGTGTGTCTTTATATTATTATTATTATTATTATTATTGTTATTATTATTATTGTTATTATTACTATTATTTATTCTATTTGTTTGAAACTTGGGGCATCCTAGAGTGTGAACGCTGGTGAGCCTGCTCCACAAACTGGTTTAGAGGGTCGTTGACAGGACTGATGTGGGCCCAGTTACCTTGGCAACCTCCTTTGTGACAACAGGACTGGAGGAAGTCACCACTCCAAGAAATAATCCAGACATAAAACCCATTGTTGCACTTTTAGACCTCTAATGTAGTGTTTGAGTGGTCATGCCTGATGTGCTTTTGAAAGAATAACACAAAAGTTGCTGACTGCGATCCATTTGTTGCAGAGCTCTGAACTTTGGCGGCATTGGGGTGGTCATGGGGCACGAACTGACCCACGCTTTTGACGACCAAGGTTGGATATGACCTTTCCTCGTTAGCATATAAACCACATGTTGTTTAAAAATGGCAATTGGAGGGCAATGGCCAGTAACTCTTCCGAACTGCGTGCCAAGGGAGGGAATACGACAAGGACGGCAACCTGCGCTCCTGGTGGAAGAACTCGTCCGTGGAGGCCTTTAAGAAGCAGACTCAGTGCATGGTGGAACAGTACGGCAACTACAGCATCAACCAGGAGCTTCTGAACGGAAAACACACGCTGGGGGAGAACATCGCAGACAACGGCGGACTCAAGTCTGCTTACAAGGTAAGTCTGGAAAAGGGTCAACAAAAAATGCTCCACATTTGTGGCTGGAAGGGCCATTTTGGTCAAAATGGTCCTGAAGACATGTGGAACCCCGGTGGATTGGCCCCCTGCCTTTGTCTCCTTCCGCACGGGGGCGCCGGCCTGAGAGGCCAACGTGCTGACCGTCGAGCTAAAAACCCGGCAGCCAGCACACTCTGGAAGTGGTCGGGGAGTGAGGTTTACAAACCTGGTCCCCGTTACACACGTTAGCATTGTCATTTTGAAATGGTCAACGGCTTACCAACAATTACTTGCTAACTTGTTTGGCAGCCATCCTTTGAAACCAAACTTACATAAGTTTTACAGTCAGTTCCCTAAAGTCGTGCACCAAATTTTGCTTTTATTCAGCTAGTTAGGAGAATGACAAATTTCAAGTCAATCCGACCTACCCGGTCAAACCTTTAAAGGCTTTTTGTGTTCATTTGAAGCCTGTGTGAGACAACTGCATTCCATAATAATGCTCCTACTAACTTTGACTCGCAATTCATGACTTTAAATACACGTTGTTTCTTTTACTTGTAACAAATAATGTCATTATTTACCTTTATGTACCTTACAACACCATTAGCGATGTGCTTGATGTAAGGGTCGCACGCTACTTTTGATGTGGTTGTATGTCAGCAGCCCAGCAAGTATATTGACTCATGAAGGCAACATCACACAGCAAACAACATGCACACATGCCGTAAATTACACATTATAAGCCGTTACTTTTTACCTAGGCTTTGAACTCTGCGGCTTATAAAACGTTGCGGCTAATTTATGGATTTTTCTTCGCTGACAGCCTATAATATGAATAGTTTTAAAAAAAAAACAAGGAAACACACTGAAAAAGTGTTATTGTTTGTGCGCTGGCACAAACAATGAACAAGTTCGCTCTCTGCAGGTGCTGCCATTACCCTTCTGTTAAGACTGACTTAAAGGCCTACTGAAATGAGATTTCCTTATTTAAACGGGTATAGCAGGTCCATTCTATGTTTCATACTTGATCATTTTGCGATATTGCCATATTTTTGCTGAAAGGATTTAGTAGAGAACATCGACGATGAAGTTCGCAACTTTTGGTCGCTAATAAAAAAGCCTTGCCTGTACCGGAAGTATCAATCAATCAATCAATGTTTACTTATATAGCCCTAAATCACTAGTGTCTCAAAGGGCTGCACAAACCACTACGACATCCTCGGTAGGCCCATGGGACGTCGGTGACAATGATGACTATGAGAACATGATACAATGATACTGATGATACTGATGACTATGAGAACATATGAGAACATGATACTGTGAAAGATCAATCCATAATGGATCCAACACAGTCGCGAGAGTCCAGTCCAAAGCGGATCCAACACAGCAGCGAGAGTCCCGTTCACAGCGGAGCCAGCAGGAAACCATCCCAAGCGGAGGCTGATCAGCACCGCAGAGATGTCCCCAGCCGATACACAGGCGAGCAGTACATGGCCACCGGATCGGACCGGACTCCCTCCACAAAGGAGAGTGGGACATAGAAGAAAAAGAAAAGAAACGGCAGATCAACTGGTCTAAAAAGGGAGTGTATTTAAAGGCTAGAGTATACAAAGGAGTTTTAAGGTGAGACTTAAATGCTTCTACTGAGGTGGCATCTCGAACTGTTACCGGGAGGGCATTCCAGAGTACTGGAGCCCGAAATGAAAAAGCTCTACAGCCCGCAGACTTTTTTTGGGCTTTGGGGATCACTAATAAGCCGGAGTCCTTTGAACGCAGATTTCTTGCCGGGACATATGGTACAATACAATCGGCAAGATAGGATGGAGCTAGACCGTGTAGTATTTTATACGTAAGTAGTAAAACCTTAAAGTCACATCTTAAGTGCACAGGAAGCCAGTGCAGGTGAGCCAGTACAGGCGTAATGTGATCAAACTTTCTTGTTTTTGTCAAAAGTCTAGCAGCCGCATTTTGTACCAACTGTAATCTTTTAATGCTAGACATGGGGAGACCCGAAAATAATACGTTACAGTAGTCGAGGCGAGACGTAACAAACGCATGGATAATGATCTCAGCGTCTTTAGTGGACAGAATGGAGCGAATTTTAGCGATATTGCGGAGATGAAAGAAGGCCGTTTTAGTAACGCTTTTAATGTGTGCCTCAAAGGAGAGAGTTGGGTCGAAGATAATACCCAGATTCTTTACCGTGTCGCCTTGTTTAATTGTTTGGTTGTCAAATGTTAGAGTTGTATTATTAAATAGAGTTCGGTGTCTAGCAGGACCGATAATCAGCATTTCCGTTTTTTTGGCGTTGAGTTGCAAAAAGTTAGCGGACATCCATTGTTTAATTTCATTAAGACACGCCTCCAGCTGACTACAATCCGGCATTATGGTCAGCTTTAGGGGCATGTAGAGTTGGGTGTCATCAGCATAACAGTGAAAGCTAACACCGTATTTGCGTATGATGTCACCTAGCGGCAGCATGTAGATGCTGAAGAGTGCAGGGCCAAGGACCGAACCCTGGGGAACTCCACACGTTACCTTAACGTAGTCCGAGGTCACATTGTTATGGGAGACACACTGCATCCTATCAGTAAGATAAGAGTTAAACCAAGACAGGGCTAAGTCTGACATACCAATTCGTGTTTTGATACGTTCTAATAAAATATTATGATCGACGGTATCGAAAGCAGCGCTAAGATCGAGGAGCAGCAACATAGATGACGAATCAGAATCCATCGTTAGCAATAGATCATTAGTCATTTTTGCGAGGGCTGTCTCCGTGGAGTGATTTGCCCTGAAACCGGATTGAAAGGTTTCACATAGATTGTTAGACGCTAAGTGTTCATTTAACTGCTCCGCAACAATTTTTTCGAGGATTTTTTAAATAAAGGGAAGGTGAGACACCGGTCGGTAGTTTACCATGAGGTCAGGATCGAGGTTAGGTCTTTTAAGAAGGGGATGAATAACCGCTTTTTTGAATGCTAGGGGAACAGTGCCCGAGGAAAGTGATAAGTTTATAATATTTAGCACTGATGGACCTAATAATACAAAGAGCTCCTTGATCAGTTTCCCAGGAAGAGGGTCAAGTAAACATGTTGTTTGTTTTATTCCATTTACACGTTGTAACAATTCCTCTAATGTTATTTCCTCAAAACGAGAGAAACTATTTTGGAGGGCAGTATCCGCCGTATATACAATCGTGTCAGTGTTAATAGAACCCCGTTGTAGCTGGGACGCATTGTCTTTAATCTCCTTTCTAATGACTTCAATTTTCTTACTAAAGAATTGCATAAAGTCATCAGCTGAGTGGGTGGAGCTACTGGAAGGAGTCCCTTGTTGGGTTAGCGATGCTACCGTACTAAACAAAAATTTAGGATCGTTTTTATTACGGTGGATGAGATTTGAGTAATAATTAGCTTTAGCTAAGGTAAGCATGCGTTTATAAGTTATTAAACCATCACTCCATGCTTGATGGTGCACCTCAAGTTTAGTCGTGCGCCATTTGCGTTCCAGCTTTCTGCATAATAATTTCTGAGCTCTAGTTTCTTCTGTAAACCACGGGGTGCGCTTTTTTGGAGCCTTTTTTAACTTTAGCGGTGCTATGTTATCAATGGTTTCGCGCAGGGCGTCGTTAAAGTTGTTAGTGAGGTTATCAATAGAGCCCACATATTTTGGGAATGGTGCCATTACCGAGGGCAGTAGGTCAGCAAGAGTTGTCGTTGTGGCCGTATTAATGTTGCGGCTGCTATAGCAGTTATTATTATTATTAGTTTGACGAACATGCGTCTGAACCTCGAATTTTATAAGGTAATGATCAGACAATACTTTAGTATACGGGAGTATCGTAACTTTGGAAGCGGTGATACCCCTGACAAGCACTAGGTCTATCGTATTACCGTTGCGATGCGTGGGTTCATTTATTATTTGTGTGAGACCACAGCTATCAATTATAGTCTGGAGCGCTACGCACGGTGGGTCCGATGGGGTATTCATATGGATATTAAAGTCCCCCATTATGATTATATTATCGGCGTGTGTCACTAGATAAGCAACGAACTCTGAGAATTCATTGATAAAGTCCGAATAGGGCCCTGGGGGGCAGACGATGTGCGCGTGACGTCACGGGTTTTAGGGCTCCTCACATCCTCCCATTGTTTATAATCATAGCCACCAGCAGCAAGAGCGATTCGGACCGAGAAAGCGACGATTTCCGCATTAATTTGAGCGAGGATGAAAGATTCGTGGATGAGGAAAGTTAGAGTTAAGCACTAGAGAAAAAAAAAAGGCGAGGGCAGTGCGAGCGATTCAGATGTTATTAGACACATTTACTAGGATAATTCTGGAAAATCCCTTATCTGCCTATTGTGTTACTAGTGTTTAGTTAGATTATATAATACCTGAAAGTCGAAGGGGTGTGTCCACGGGTGTGGTGACCGCCAGTGTCTCTGAGGGAAGCCACGCAGCTGCAGCAGGACGGAAGCTCTGCAGATGTCTCCGGTAAGAGCCGACTTATTACCACAATTTTTTCACCGAAACCTGCCGGTTGACATGTGGTCGGGATCCATGTTGGCTAGACCGCTCTGTTCCATAGTAAAGCTTCACCCTCGGGAATTTTAAACAGGGAAACACCGGCCTTGTTTGTGATGCTAAAGGCAGCTGCAGTGCACCGCTTCCCACCTCCATCTTTCTACTTTAAGTTCTCCATTATTAATTGAACAAATTGCAAAAGATTTACCAACACAGATGTCCAGAATACTGTGTAATTATGCGATTAAAGCAGACTACTTATAGCTTGGATCGGGCTGGAAAAAAATGTCCGCTACAACCAGAGACGTCATGCGCACTTCTCATCATACGCGTCATCATTCCGCAACGTTTTCAACAGGATACCTCGCGGGAAATTTTAAATTGCTATTTAGTAAACTAAACCGGCCGTATTGGCATGTGTTGCAATGTTAATATTTCATCATTGATCTATAAACTATCAGACTGCGTGGTCGGTAGTAGCAGTAGGCCTTTAATAAAGTTGCCGTTCGGTCTTTTAGATGTCCATAGCGTTCTACTCTTGTGGATTCTTCATTCATCAAGCAACATTTGTAAGTTTTACAATATAACTAAAACAATTCTTATTTAATAATGTGTCCCATGTGTGATGTCCGTGGGAGTGTTTTCATGCATATTTGTACATGCTATCGTAATGTATCGACTCTAGCGTCGTTAGTATTGGCTAATATGCTAAGAGGTTTATGAGTGTCTGTGTATTATAATGGCATTCTTTTCATATTGTTAGTTATGTAAATTTACACAAAATGTCTACCCACTAGCTAGTTTCCGCAGCTAGTGACCATGACTTGTGTTTTGTTTGATCGTCTGTTTTACTGCCGTGTTACAGACACTGTTTGGGAACAATTAAGGTATGTAAATAAACATTTACAACATATTTCTGTGGAAATAACTCATTTTACAACGTATGGCTTATAATCCAATGTGGGTTATATATGTAACAATATTTTTTCTTGTAAAATGTAGTGGCTGCAGCTTATAGTCCAGAAAATAAGGTACACACTACTACTAGTACTATGTGGGGATAGTGAACGACAAATGAATGAAGTGACAAGCTGGCAATCGTACGTTTGTTGACAAAAAGACAAGACATCCAAGCCTCAAGGTGACACAATCCAGTGAACAGATTTAAAAGCTAGCAAAGCTGAGCTAAACGTTTTAACTGCATATGCCAAATATTTGAAGGTATGTTTAAGTACTTTTACTATTCCTAGTAATGAATTACATGTATTAAAGAGTAATTCTGTTTGTGATTGAGTTACTTTTTTAGTAAAGTAAGGTGTAACTATAATTCCTTATTGTTCACAAGTGTTTCCAGAAAACTGCTCATGTGGTGTCTTGCTCCCTCTCAGGCTTACGTGAACTGGATGGAGAAGAACGGGGACGAGGCCACCCTGCCTGCCCTGGGAATGACCAACCACCAGCTATTTTTTGTGGGCTTTGCACAGGTTGGTGTTTTCTTTTTGTCTCTCAAAATAGGTAAAATGCATTTTTTCAAACTATCGCCATCTTTATGAACGTTTGTGTACTCAAGTGAATTTTCTTCAGTCAGACTGCTGATTTAATAGGTAGTGATTTCCTGTGTTTTTACATTGGGCTGTCAAATATTAAAATATGTCACTATCAGGGAATGACACTTGAGTTTGTAAAAGCATTCATTAAAAAAAGCTTTAGCTAACAGACGGAAATCCCCACATTGCTACAAAATGAAGTATGAAGATAAAACATTGAATATTAAGAGTAAGAGAACCCCTGCGACCTGGTTTACTTCCCTGACAACCTCCTTGAAGTTGTGCAGTCCATCAGAAATATGCAGAGAGAGAATGATTTGCATTTTAAAACCCGTCATGCATTGTAGTGGATTTAAATAGATGTAATTTTGAATGCTGCATTTTTTATAATGTCCACTTAGTTAGTGAGCAGCTTGTGTGTTTTGTACCACAAGTTTTAAGATTCTGTGTTGGTTTTGGATTATTTACACCATGAGTGTGTGAATTGTAGCCTATATATTGATCATATGCACTTTGCTGTAATGCTCACGGTCAATGGGGCAAACATCAATTAAGTTGCAGCACTTTTGCCATTTTTTGGTGAATCCTCAAAGCACCAAAATTCATCTATTTATTCTTCTTCATCTTCTCCAGATTTTGGCGCGATCTACCTTCCACATTTTTTAGTCGATTCAAACCGTTCCAACTTCACAAATCGCAGGCTTTCCCTTGACAAATTAAAAAAATTCCCAGATTTCCCAGAATTCAAGATTTTCCGGGACATTTTTCCCATTCAAAATGAATTGGCCGTTTTTATAACATTTGCCATTTGTACATTTTTCAATCTATTCAAACCATTCCACCTTCAACATATTCCACTCATCCTGGACATTCAAAATATAATTTTTCAAAGTTCAATAAAATTCCAGGATTTTTTTTCAAACCTTTTTTTGACCCTTTCTTTGGTGACTACACCTTCCACATTTTTCAAACCACTTCAACCGTTCCACCGTCCAAACATTCCTCTTAATCAGGACAAAAACCCGAGTTGTTTTTGAACTGGAAAAATTCCCGGATTTCCCCAAATTCCTGGAATTCCTTAATACCATTTTTAAATTAAAAATGTTACTACTTTATCATTTCTTGACCGATTTTAAAAATTCCAACACTGACTCATTTAAAATATTCAACTCTTTTAACATTTTCCCAAAAATGTTCGCTTTTCCTGAAATTCCCAAATTTCCATGAAATTCCCATTGAAATGAATGGGATAATTTTTAAAGTTCTACAACTCCCACATTTTTTATTGGATTTGAACCGTTCCAACTTGAAAATATTCAGCCCAGTCGAGAATTGTGTGCTTCCCTTAAACAATTTTTTTTAATTCCCGGATTTTCCAGTTTTCAGGGACATTTTGTTATCCAGCAAACACGTTCCCAAGTTCCAAACAAAATTACATTTTCCCTGGAAATTCCACTCTTCAACATTCAAAGAAATCCAACATTGAAACTATTCTTCCATTCATACTACATTCTATCTGCATTTCACTTTCACTTCAGCATTGGAGCATTCACACGCTATTCGTTCAGGAATTGCCTCTTCTAGTTCAACTTTAACGTTGTCAAAAATGATGGCATTAGTTGTGGTTATATCATTTCACTCAATCTTAGCGCATTACGTTTTTAAATGTTTAAAGTTAACGTTATTGTCTACATATGTCTCAACCTCTTCTGTTGCTTGACTGAGAGCAACAACACTACCAGCATGTGACACCAAGATAAACATGGTAGTTATGTGTACACCATACAACTTACATATAGGAGAAGGTGAAAGCATCACTCCTAAGGTAATATCTTCATGTTCTGTTGCCAAATTAAATTGAAAAAATTTGATCATGTTGCATATTTATGTACTTTTTTGTAGGGCTGCGTGATATGGCTGTTTATTAATATCTCGATATTTTTGGCCCATGTCAAGATACATGATATATATCGCTATATTTTGCCTTAGCCTTGAATGAACACTTGATGCATATAATCACAGCAGTATGAGGATTCTATGTGTCTACATTAAAACATTCTTGTTCATACTGCAATAATACATGCTCATTTTAAACGTTCATGCAGAGAGGGAAATCCCAACCAAGTCAATTTAGGAAAACTGTATTTATTAAACAGTTATTAAGCAGTGGCACAAACATTCATTTTATTTCCAAAACAGAAAGTGCAAGATTGTCAGAGACATTTTAAAAAGCTATTAGTAAACTATTGTGCATGATGTCTCTAGGATGACATATCAAAACAACACTAAATTAACGTGTATTTTTTGTACAGAACGCCACTACAATAGTTAAAAACAAATAAAGTGCACTTTTGTGCATGATGTTATACAATATATTACAAAAACTGTCAAATAAAAATGAACTGCATAATAGGAAATCAAATAGTGTATGTCCCTAGTTATGTGGTAGGTTCATGCGGACGTTATCTCCTTCTGTTGATTTTTTTTTCATACGGTGTTGATTTGGAAATTGTTGCTTCGGCATTTTATGGGTGCGGAACTGAACAGAGATGTTGAAATGCAGTTTCAAGCACTCTTCATTCTCCAGCGGGTGAGTTTTCAAATGATGCTACTAATTAGCAGTGCCGCTACTTTTTGTAGCAACGCTTTTGCCGCATAGTTGTTCAACATCTTCCCGTTTGAAGCCAAACCACCGCAAGATAATGAACCCCGTGCTGTTTTTCTTGGGAATTAATTATTTCTCCATTTGTTACTAGATTCGCACTTTCTCTCTCTTGTATTACCCCTCGCAATGCACCGTTAGCACCACAGCTAATGTTACCCATGTAGCTACCTCTCTGCTCGGGGAGGGCGTGTGACATTGCACGCGTGACGTATGTAAGAATGTGCGCTTGTTTAAAGTCTTTGTGAGAAGGAGTGACAAGAAGGAGTGGGAAACGCATGCAGTGTAATGCCCGCAACGAAAAGCAACTGTGTGAGAATGTATACTCAAATATCACAGTATAGTCCTTTTCTATATCGCACACTATATCGAGTACCGTATTTTTCGGACTATAAGTCGCTCCGGAGTATACGTCGCACCGGCCGAAAATGCACAATAAAAAAGGAAAAAAACATATATACAGTATATATATAGTATAGGTCGCATTTTTGGGGGAAATTTATTTGATAAAACCCAACACCAAGAATAGACATTTCAAAGGCAATTTAAATTTATAAATAATAGTGAACAACAGGCTGAATAAGTGTACGCCGTATGACGCATAAATAACCAACTGAGAACGTGCCTGGTATGTTAACGCAACACATCATGGCAAGAGTCATTCAAATAACTATAACATATAGAACATGCTATACGTTTACCTAACAATCTGTCACTCCCGATCGCTAAATCCGATGAAATCGTCTTCCTCGATGTCGCTTCTAGTATGCGCACCACTAGCGTCCTTTTTTTCTGCTGCTCGATTGCTGTTCTCTGCAGCATATTTCACTACGTCCAGCTTGTAATCTGCAGAATATGATTTATTTTTCCGTGCCATTTCAGTACAGTCATTCTCAGTTTTTATAAATTACCGCCAATGTTGATGTGATCCATTTTAATAGCTCCGGCAGTAGCGTATAGCATATAGCACAGGGGTCGGGAACCTTTTTGGTTGAGAGAGCAATACAAGCCAAGTATTTTAAAAAGTATTTCCGTGAGAGTCATATAATATATTTTTTAAGACTGAATACAACTAAATGCTCCGATCCGTTGTGGTGAAGAAGGACCTGAGCCGGAAGGCAAAGCTCTCAATTTAGCGGTCGAGCTACGTTCCCATCCTCACCTATGGTCATGAGCTTTGGGTCATGACCGAAAGGATAAGATCACGGGTATAAGAGGCCGAAATGAGTTTCCTCCGCCGTGTGGCGGGGCTCTCCCTTAGAGATAGGGTGAGAAGCTCTGTCATCCGGGAGGAACTCAAAGTAAAGCCGCTGCTCCTCCACATCGAGAGGAGCCAGATGAGGTGGTTCGGCCATCTGGTCAGGATGCCACCCGAACGCCTCCCGAGGGAGGTGTTTAGAGCACGTCCAACCGGTAGGAGGCCACGGGGAAGACCCAGGACACATTGGGAAGACTATGTCTCCCGGCTGGCCTGGGAACGCCTCGGTATCCCCCGGGAAGAGATAGACGAAGTGGCTGGGGAGAGGGAAGTTTGGGCTTCCCTACTTAGGCTACTACCCCCGCGACCCGACCTCGGATAAGCGGAAGAAGACGGATGGACAACTAAATGCATGCATTTTTAAGTAAGACCAATATTTTTAGAGTATAAATAAGTCTCTTATTCCTTTTAATAACATTGTTATTCTGAAGCTAACCAACAATAAATAAAATACTTCTGACCATTAATTCGACTTCTTGAACAGGTGTGGTAGAAACTGGATGGATGGATTAAAGTGCATGAGAATGTTTTATATTTTGAACGTTATTTTTAACGCTGTTATTACCAGGGGAATTATTCATTTCTTACCGTGTTAAGCAATGTCAGCTAAGATTTATCTGAGTGCCAGGTGCAGTCATCAAAAGAGCCACATCTGGCTCTAGAGCCATAGGTTCCCTACCCCGGATATAGCAGTTAGCATTCCACAACCCACAATGCACTTCTGCAATGACCCGCCCCCTCCGAATTCTTATTGGTTGGCATGTGAGTGACGATTGCTGACGTGTGTGTGACAATTGCGGACATTTTCTTCGAAGCTCACGCGAATGAGATGAATAATATTATTTGATATTTTACGGTAATGTGTTAATAATTTCACACATAAATCGCTTTGGAGTATACCTCGCACCCACGGCCAAACTATGAAAAAAAACGTTGACTTATAGCCCGAAAAATACGGTATATCGATATATCACCCAGCCCACCTTTGATGAGAAATATGTGATTGACTGTGGAGTTTTCATGTTCTCCCCATGACTGTGTGGCTTCCCACCGGGTACTCCGGCTACCTCCCACCACCAAAGACATACACCAGGGGATAGGCCCCTCCCACCTCCAAAGACATGCCCCTGGGGATAGGCTCCTCCCACCTCCAAAGACATGCCCCTGTGGATAGGCCCCTCCCACCTCCAAAGACATGCACCTGGGGATAGGCCTCTCCCACCTCCAAAGACATGCACCTGAGGATAGGTTGATTGGCAACACTAAATAGTCCCCAGTGTGTGAATGTTGTCTATCTGTGTTTGCCCTGTGATGAGATGGCGACTTGTATTTTTTGATTGAAACTATTATACTAATAATCTATTTATTAGTAGATTGCACAGCACAGTACATATTCCGTACAATTGACCACTAAATGGTAACACCCGAATAAGTTTTTCAACTTGTTTAAGTCGGGGTCCACGTTAATCAACTCATGCTACAAACATATACTATCATCATAATACAGTCATCACACAAGTTAATCATCAGAGTATATACATTGAATTATATACATTATTTACAATCAGGGGGGTGGGATGAGGAGGGTTTGGTTGATATCAGCACTTCAGTCATCAACAATTGCATCATCAGAGAAATGGACATTGAAACAGTGTAGGTCTGACTTAGTAGGATATGTACAGCCAGCAGAGAACATACATTAGAAATACATTTGATTATTTACATTTGGTTATTTACAATCCAGTGAGATGGGATGTGGAGGGGGGAGGGTGTTAGTAAAGGGTTGAAGTTGCCTGGAAGTGTTGTTTTAGTGCTGTTTTGAAGGAGGATAGAGATGCACTTACTTTTACACCCGTTGGGAGTGCATTCCACATTTATGTGGAATAGGAGAATGAGTTTAGACCTTTGTTAGATCGGAATCTGGGTTTAACGTGGTTTGTAGAGCTCCCCCTGGTGTTGTGGTTATGGCGGTCATTTACGTTATAGAAGTGGTTTGACATGTACTTCGGTGTCAGGGAGGTGTAGCGGATTTTATAGACTAGGCTCAGTGCAAGTTGTTTTACTCTGTCCTCCACCCTGAGCCAGCCCACTTTGGAGAAGTGGGTTGGAGTGAGGTGTGATCTAGGGTGGAGGTCTAAAAGTAACCTGTACCCTGCCTTCCGCCCGAATGCAGCTGAGATAGGCTCCAGCACCCCCCGCGACCCTAAAAGGGACAAGCGGTAGAAAATGGATGGACCCGATCAAAGTCAGCATTTTCTCTGATCCGTTTTAGAAAGTTTAACATGTCATTGTGACAAATATAAACATTGAATTGATAAATGTGATCTCATAAAGGGGCACTGCACTTCTCTTTTGTAAATTTGTCTATCATTCACAATCTTTATAAAACAAAAACAAATGTTTTATTAATTCTAATTTTTTAAATACGGAAAGTAGAAGGTGGCTAACAATGCAGCTAATGAGAGTACACAATTGCGCCCATGAAGCCCTCCAATAAAACATCCAAAAAGCACCAACAACACTTTATTTATAACTCGTGACCTAAATATAAACCAAGTATATTGTTATTATAAACGCTAATGATGTGGAACTACTTTTAGCTGTGCCATGATCACAGACCGGTTACTAGCTTATGCTGCTATATTGACATATTGAGCTGCTGCTTCTGCGTTTGTGAAAAATAATTGTAGATTATAAATCATGCCTCTCGTCTGTATAGTAGAAGGTTGTGTTTGATTGTATTTCATTCCCAAATAAATGCAACAACAGCATGGGGCAGAAATAAGTACGACCTGTCAAAGAAAAGTGCAATAGAGAGGCTCTGAGACGAGGGAAACAGAGCCTGGGAGATAACGGAGAGGGAGGGAAACGTGACCGCCTTTGTGAGAGCCAAGGAAGAGGGAAAAAAAAGATTGTTTTTAGGTTCCATTTTTGGGTCGATTCAATTTGTTACTTTTTTATGTGCCATATTTTTCAAACCATTGGTGGGGGGGCACACATTATAAGCTGCATTAAAGAGGTTATAATATGATTATTTTCTAAATGTAAAATACTTCTTTGTGGTCTACATAACATGTAATAGTGGTTCTTTGCTCCAAATGTTGCATAGATTACGTTTTACACATCATCTTCAAGTTGATCTTCAGAATGAGCATTTTGTGGGCGGTTTTATTTACGTGCCTCCACATCGACAGCGTCTTCACCTTGTACCGGTGGTTTTTAGCGCTTCCATAACAAGTCTACTAACAGATGGGTTAGAAATGTACACTACTTTGCCCTAGGGTAAACTGAGTAACACATGGCACACTGACAAAGCTTAACCTATTGTTACTATAACAATCTACAAGGTTAATATAGGTTGCTTCTCTTTCTTCCCCTCCATTTTTCGGTATTCATTTTGTATCTGTAGTTATCATTACATATATGTATTGTTACATTTGCACAACTGTAATGTTGATGATAGAGGTAAATCATTGGTATTGTTCATTATCAATAGCGCTATCTCTATTGGTATTTGTATTGATCCATTTGTAGTGTAATAATGTTCATTGTTATTGTCATTTCTGTATTATTATTTATTTCACTAACCTGCTTCTTTGCTATCACTTTTACCATCATATTTGTACATATCCTATTTGCTGATGTTGCTCTCTTGTTGTTGTTGTTGTTGTTGTTATTGTTGTGTTTGCTTTTGTTGTTGTCTCTCTGTCGAATTCCCCTCCTGTGCCCACAATTTCCCACTCTGTCTACCTTTTTTTATATTTCTATCTCCTCCTGCTCCAGCCTGGCTGCACCAAATAATTAAATAAATACATTTAATAAAGTCAAATACAAATAAGGCAACAAGAAAAGTATTCTACAGTTCTCTTTTGTAAATTAAATGTGAACAGCCGATATGGGCATCTACATCAACTATATGATTTGCTTGAGAAGCTGGACAGGACAACAACAACAAAAAAAGTACACTATTTTATATTAGAAATGGCAACAAGAGGCTATAGAAAAAGGACGCAAAGCACTGAGGGTAAACCCTAAACCATATATTGATAATCCACTGACGTCATTTATTGACCAGGCGTCAACCTGCAGTCCACATGTATCTCTTATGTGTGACTGCCATCTACTGGTCACACTTATCATTGCACCATGTAACAAATAAAATTGTTTGAAGGCTGGTAAGCACAACCAGAATTAATATGGACATTAGGCATAAGGCACACTGTATTCCTTCAAAACCGCTCTAAAACAACACCTCCAGGCAACTTCAACCCTTTACTAATACCCTCCCCCATTCACATCCCATGTCCCCGGATTATAAATAACCTAATGTAAATAATCAAATGTACTTCTAATATATATACTTGTTCTTATGCTATCTGAACTCACTATGTTCTCGGCTGGCTGTACATATCCTACTAAGTAAGACCTACACTGTTTCAATGTCCATTTATCTTTTGATGCAATTGTTGATGACTGAAGTACTGATAACAACCAAAGCTCCTCATCCCACCCCCCGGATAGTAAATAATGTAAATAATTCAATGTATATACTATGATGATTAACCCGTGTGATGAGTGTATTATGCTGAAATTACATATTTGTACCATGAATTGATTAATGTGGACCCCGACTTAAACAAGTTGAAAAACTTATTCGGGTGTTACCATTTAGTGGTCAATTGTACGGAATATGTACTGAACTGTGCAATCTACTAATAAAAGTATCAATCAAACATCAAAGTCCATTTTAGAGAACATGAAAGGATTTGAAGTGGGCCTTGTAGTCGGAGAAAGGAGGTAGAGTTGTAATCCAGGACGTATTTATTGGCTCTGTTTAGTGCCACTAAAAAATGAAAGCCTCCTGTACTGGATCCTGAGTAGTCCCATTGCTTTGCAGCGACCACACTTTTGACTTCATGAGAGGAAAAAACTATCTACACCTTCTTCCCACAGGTGTGGTGCTCAGTCCGGACGCCTGAGAGCTCGCACGAGGGCGTCATCACCGACCCGCACAGTCCGTCCAGATTCCGAGTCATCGGGACGGTCTCCAATTCGCAGGAATTCTCCCATCACTTTGGCTGCAAGGCCAACTCGCCCATGAACCCCAAACACAAGTGTGAGCTGTGGTAGTGCCTTCCAAAACACAGAACCAGCCTACCTGTCTTACCACTAACCTGTCTCTCTGCGCCTTCTTGCCAGGACTCTTTGGAGGCTTCCGTCTCTATCTTCAGGTTGAATGTTTGCCATAAATGTGCTGTTTTTTTCTAACACTGGAGATAAAAACCTTTAAGGATGAGAGAAGAATTCTCACGTTTTCTAGCCACTAACATCTGATGATTCATTGTTTTTTCCCAATTTTGTTCAGGACTTATTCTGTATATCAGTGGTCCCCAACCACTACCGGCTCACACGTTCATTCATTCATTTACAAAATACCACAAGTTCTCCCACTTGACTTTGGCCTGTCCCACTAAACACACCAATAAGTTTGTTTGTATGTGTATATAACAACTTCTTTGTTATAGTACATTAATGGACATATCACACGTTAACGTGTCAGATTGTAGCCAAAGGCTAATTTCCATCTGCAGTGCCCTGCAGGGTCACAGGGGTTCTTAACCTTTTCCACTAGAGAAGGGCCCGAGGACCACGCCAATATTGCCACTGAATTAGTCATCTTACTCTTAATTTAGATCATATTCAATGATTATATCTAACTTTCTTACGGTTCACTACCTTGTCAAATGTTACAAAAGCATGTGTTCATCACAAAGATTATGTTGTTGATTTAACAAAATAAACCTTAGGCTTAGGTCAGGCTGATTTGAAAAATAAGTAAAACCAAATAAACAATACATTTACATACAATATGTAATATGGTGTGTTAGAATAAATTAACTAAATTAATAATAAATATATTTCTTAACTAAACTTTCGATAAAATGAATGTCACTTTAGTCATAATTTTTGTGCTTAAGAAATTTCTCTGATATTAGCGCCAGACTTCTTGTGTTTGATATTGTCATTACTGCCACAAGTGGTGGAAAACTATATTACAAATGTATACCGCTGCGGCCTTTACAGACCACAGCTGAAAAAACATATATTACAATTCTAGGGGGCCAAACACTGGGCCCTGGCCCTATGATTAATAAACACTGGAATTTAGCAGTGGTGTGCCGTCAGTGCCAGCAAGGCCTTCTCTGCTGACCTAACAGAAATCCATCCATCCATCCGTTTTCTACCGCTTATCCTGCTACAAAAATCATGATCATTATTTAAAAAAAGAAAATGTTATTTCTAATTGACTTTCCATAAATATATAAGTATTCATCATAGTCTTTTTATGTCATATTAGGCTCCAGTGTGGGCAGCACGGTGGAAGAGGGGTTAGTGCATCTGCCTCCCAATACGAAGGTCCTGAGTAGTCCTGGGTTCAGTCTCGGGCTTGGGATCTTTCTGTGTGGAGTTTGCATGTTCTCCCCGTGACTGCGTGGGTTCCCTCCGGGTTCTCCGGCTTCCTCCCACCTCCAAAAACATGCACTTGGAGATAGGTTGATAGGCAACACTAAATTGGCCCTTGTGTGTGAATGTGAGTGTGAATGTTGTCTATCTGTGTTGGCCCTACAATGAGGTGGCGACTTGTCCAGGGTGTACTCCGCCTTCCGCCCGAATGCCGCTGAGATAGGCTCCAGCAACCCCCCGCAATCCCAAAAAGGGACAAGCGGTTGGAAAACTGGATAGATGTATGGATTAGGCTCCAGTGTTGCTCTTTTAAGTTAGAGCTTTTATCCACTCAGAATTCAGCTAGCTTGTTGCCAGTGCTGTATGAATTCTGCCTTCTGACCCAACATTAGTGGCGACTGTGCAGTTTAACGAACGGAGGACATTCAGTTGACAGACAGCTGTGATAGCCGATCAGATCACAAGTTGTTGACAGTAGCCTTATGTTGAAAGCGACTGTGATTGGATACTCACTTGTTACTCCCAGGTATCCAATCACAAATTGTGATATACGAAAGCAGAAAGTGGTAGAGGAGCCATACCCGGCCAGCGGAGAAATCAGCGGTATTCACTTTTTTTAAGCAACAAAGTAGCAGAGCAAAATTAGGTGGCAGATGTAACGCTTTGCCTGCCATTTCGACTCAAATCAACCAACTACAAGCAGTATTGTGGATTCAAATATATTTTTTCACATTTAATGTTTTTTACAATTATTTTTGTTTTGACAGTACCACGTCCGATGCGGGTTTATTGATTTTTAAACGCGCAAAAAAATAGCCCTTTCTGTACACTACTGACAAGTTGAGTTGATTCTCTGCCCAGTAGTGCGCAAGTGTGTTTGTGTATAGTATTTTACAAGCCGTAGTCATGTGGCGACATACATGATGGTATTTTGAGAGGTATTTATTGAAGTCGGACTAAGTAGGACATCACTGAAGGCCAGATGGGAAACGTCGCTGCTATAGAATATGCCAGGGCTCCTACTACTTTAGCGTTATTTATGGTAGATTTTTCATTCTGTTTTTATCTGCCACGTGGGAATAATGTATACATAAAAGCGGTCCTGGTCCTGGTCCTGGACAAAAGGTTGGGGACCCCTGCTGTATATGAATGACAGAAACATGCATTTATGACGAGATGTCTGATCTCATAACCCATTACTTTCTGTTTCACATCCTTCATCCTAATTTCACTCCTTTATTCATGTCACTGTTTTATGCAACACAGGGGGACTTTTTGGTTTTGTTTGTAGCCCCGGGTGTTTTTAAGCCCGTTAAAATATGAAAGTCCGCTTAAAAAGGATTGCAAAGCCATATTTATCTGGAATGTTTAGAGTTCTCTCTCTGTAAGGGAAAAATGCACTGTGTGTGTACAACTTGGCCCAACAGTTATTTTGACTGGGAGAGAATTGCTGCCCTGACTATTTCCTGACAACGCGACTTTCCGACTGCTTGGAAACACGGAAAGAATATAGCAAGCAATAAAAACAAAAAGCTGCTGAGACAACCAAAATAGACCAAGATGATGCTGTTTTTGTGTGGAAATATTATTTTGTATAATAAAACAACCATAAAACTCGTGATTTTTGTTTGTCTTTTTATTTGAATGCAGTTTTACTGCAGAGGTTTCACAGGGATGTGCAAGAGGACAGTAGATGGCGCTGCTGTTGCAGAAAAAGAATGATTTGCAAATAGTTTGAATGAAAACTGAACAATGCCAGAAAAGGATTAAAAAAAATTATCTGATAAGAATATTTCAGGGAGTTGTATTTTTAATGTGATTATTGAACTAATAGTGTGTTTATGTTGTTTCATTATCTAACAGATTTTTTTTGTTATCCATCCATCCATTTTCCATCCATCCATTTTCTACAACTTAATTCCTTTTTTGGGGTTGCGGGGGGCGCTGGCGCCCATCCCAGCTACAATCGGGCGGAAGGCGGGGTACACCCTGGACAAGTCGTCACTTTATCGCAGGGCAAAAACAGATAGACAGACAACATTCACACTCACATTCACACACTAGGGCCAATTTAGTGTTGCCAATCAACCTATCCCCAGGTGCATGTCTTTGGAGGTGGGAGGAAGCCGGAGTACCTGGAGGGAACCCACGCATTCACGGGGAGGACATGCAAACTCCACACAGAAAGATCCCGAGCCTGGGATTGAACCCAGGACTGCAGGACCTTCGTATTGTTATAAGATGATAAAATTCAGCTTTGATGTTTGGATACGTGTGAATGTACATAATGATGTATATATATATAGATAGATAGATAGATAGATAGATAGATAGATAGATAGATAGATAGATAGATAGATAGATGGATGGATAGTACTTTATTGATTCCTTCAGGAGAGTTCCTTCAGGAAAATTTAAATTCCAGCAGCAGTGTACAGAGTTGAGATCAATTTTTTTTAAAAAGTAAAAAGTAAATAATGGGGGTTTAAAAGGAAACAAAATAGAGAAATATTACAAAAATAATAAAAACCATGGGAATAACAATATAACAGTAAAATAAGAATATAACAAGACAAAGTAGGCAGTAATGACCATGTTATGAAAACGTATTGCACTGTTAATGTTTTGCATCTCCTGTCATTCTAATACCCTCCGTCCCCCGTCCCAGAGAGGAGTTGTACAGTCTAATGGCGTGTGGGACAAAGGAGTTCTTGAGTCTATTAGTCCTGCACTTGGGATGAAGCAGTCTAGCACTGAACAGGCTCCTCTGGCTACTGATAACGCTATGCAAAGGGGGACTGGCATCATCCAGGATGCTCACTAGTTTTTTCAACAGTCCTCTTCTCTGCCACCGTCACCAGTGAGTCCAGTTTCATTCCGATTGTAGAACCGGCCCGCCTGATCAGTTTCTCAAGTCTGGAGCTGTCCTTCTTAGATGTACTGCGCCCTCAGCACACTACCATGTAGAACAGAACACTGGCAACCACAGACTGGTAGTACATCCACAGGAGTTTTCTACAAATGTTGAAGGAGTGCAGCCTCCTGAGGAAGTACAGCCTGCTCTGTCCTTTCTTGTACTGGTGGTCCGTGTTAACAGTCCAGTCCAGCTTATTGTCCACCCAAACCCCGAGGTACTTGAATGAGTCCACGGTCTGTACCTCAACTCTCTCGATCACAATAGGTTGTGACCTTGGACTCGACCTCCCAAAGTCAATGACCAGCTCCTTGGTCTTTGACGGATTGAGCTGCAAGACGTTCGTGTGGCACCAGACAACAAAGTCCCTCACCAGGTTCCGAAACTCCTCCTCTCTGCCGTCCCTGATGCAGCCAACGATGGCTGTGTCATCCGCGTACTTCTGGATGTGACACAGCTCTGAGTTGTAGCAGAAGTCAGCAGTGTACAGGGTGAAGAGAAGAGGGGCCAGCACCGTTCCCTGCGGTGCTCCGGTGCTGCTGATCACAGTGTCAGACGTGATGTCCTCCAGTCTGATGTACTGTGGCCTGTCGGTGAGGTAGTTCGAAATCCAGGCAACCAGGCAGGGGTCCACTTGCATTTTGTAGAGCTTGTCCTGAAGGAGGCGGGGCTGGATGGTATTAAAGGCACTCGAGAAGTCCAGGAACAGGATCCTCACAGTGCCATTTCCCTTATCCAGGTGTGAGTGGGCTCGATGCAGCAGGTAAAGGATAGCATCCTCCACACCAACGCCTTCCTGGTACGCAAACTGCAGGCTGTCCTGGGCATGTTGCACCTGTGGTCTGAGGAGGCTGAGAAATAGCCGCTCCAATGTCTTCATTAGATGAGAGGTGAGCGCCATTGGTCTGTAGTCGTTCAGCTCACTGGGGCAGTTCTTTTTGGGAACTGGAACGATGCATGACGTCTTCCAGAGGGTGGGCACTCTTCCCAGCTGCAGGCTGAGGTTGAAGATCCTTTGAAGTGGTTCACCCAGTTCTGCAGCACAGTTCTTCAGGAGTCGGGGGCACAGCTTGTCTGGGCCTGCTGCTTTCCTTGGCTGTAGCTTCCTCAGTTGACCTCTGACCTGGTCCGCAGAGATGACTAATGTCTGCGTAGAGGTGGTGGAGGGGGGTGCTGCCATGGCTGGGGGGGAGGTGCGTTGAGGGGAGCAGAAGAGGGGTTGGCTGTGATGGGAAGTGGGGGACGGAGAGGACACGGGCTGGTTAAACCGGTTAAAGAAGTTATTCATCTCATTGGCCCTCTCTATTGTCCCCACAACAGCTCTGGTCTTTGTCTTGTGGCCTGTGATGGTTTTCACACCTTCCCAGACCTCCCTCATGTTGTTCTGCTGCAGCTTCTGCTCCAGCTTCTTCCTGTAGCTGTCCTTAGCCTCCCTCGCGCGTCGTTTCACCTCACGCTGTGCTGCTCTCATTGCCTCCCTGTCTCCACTCCTGAAGGCAGCTTTCTTCTTGTTGAGGACAGCTTTAACTTCTTGTGTTACCCAGGGTTTGTTATTAGGGTAGCACCGAACAGTCTTAGCAGGGCAGATCATGTCCACGCAGAAGTTGAGGTAATCTGTGGGACAGTGAGTCAGCCCATCAATGTCCTCACCCTGTGGAAGCAGCACGTCCCAGTCTGTGGTGTTGTAGCAGTCTCTGAGGGCATCTTCCAATTCAGGGGACCACTTCCTCACATAGCAAGTGTTAACAGGCTGTCTTTGGACCATGGGGGTGTATTTTGGCCGCAAATGAACAAGATTGTGGTCAGACTTCCCTAGTGGGGGTAGGGGTGTGACCTTGTATGCATCCCTGACATTAGAATACAGTAGGTCAATTGTCCTGTTGTTTCTCGTGGGACAATCCACAGCCTGGTAAAAAGCAGCTAATGTTGAGTCCAAAGTCGCATGATTGAAGTCCCCAGAAATTATGAAAAAAGCCTCAGGATGTTTTGTCTGTAGCCTTGATGTGATGGCGTGGATCATCTCGCATGCATTGGCAGCATCTGCCCTCGGGGGAATGTAAACACAGAGGGAGATCACGTGACTGAACTCCCTCGGCAGATAGTATGGCCGAAGGCTAACAGCTAGTAGTCTGGGGCAACACAAGACTTTCTTCACAGAGATGTGAAGAAATATATATGTATATATACATACATATATATATATATGTATGTGTGTGTGTGTACTTATACATACAGTATACACACAACCACATATACACACATTTAATACACACAGTGTATTAAATGCTATATATATTAGGGGTGTGGGAAAAAATCGATTCGTATCGAATCGTTTACGTTGTGCGATTCAGAATCGATTCTCATTTTGAACAAATCGATTTTTTCCATCCATCCATCCATCATCTTCCGCTTATCCGAGGTCGGGTTGCGGGGGCAGCAGCCTAAGCAGGGAAGCCCAGACTTCCCTCTCCTCAGCCACTTCGTCTAGCTCTTCCCGGGGGATCCCGAGGCGTTCCCAGTCAAGCCGGGAGACATAGTCTTCCCAACGTGTCCTGGGTCTTCCCCGTGGCCTCCTGCCGACTGGACGTGCCCTAAACACCTCCCTAGGGAGGCGATTTTTTATTTTATTTTTTTTATTATCATTATTATTTATTTTTTTTAGTCAATCCAACAAACCACTGCACAGCAATACAATAACAATGCAATCCAATTCCAAAACCAGACCTGATCCAGCAACACTCAGAACTGCAATAAACAGAGCAATTGAGAGATGACAAACATGACACAGAACAAACCAAAAGTAATGAAACAAACATCAATATTATCAACAACAGTATCAATATTAATTATAATTTCAGCATAGCAGTGATTAAAAATCCCTCACAGACATTATCATTAGACATTTATAAAAATAATAAAAAAGAACAATAGTGTCACAGTGGCTTACACTTGCATCGCATCTCATAAGTTTGACAACACATTGTGTCCAATGTTTTCACAAAGATAAAATAAGTCATATTTTTGGTTCGTTTAATAGTTAAAACAAATTTACATTATTGCAATCAGTTGATAAAACATTGTCCTTTACAATTCCAAAAGTTTTTATTTTATTTTAAATATACTACTCTGCTAGCATGTCAGCAGACTGGGGTAGATCCTGCTGAAATCCTATGTATTGAATGAATACAGAATCGTTTTGAATCGGAAAAATATCGTTTTTGAATCGAGAATCGAATCGAATCGAATCGAAAAAAATCGATATATTATCGAATCGTGACCCCAAGAATCGATATTGAATCGAATCGTGGGACACCCAAAGATTCACAGCCCTAGTGTGTGTATATGTATATATATATATATATATATATATATATATATATATATATATATATATATATATATATATATATATATATATATATATATATATATATATATATATATATATATACAGTATACTTTGAGACACAAGTGATTTAGGGCTATATAAGTAAACATTGATTGATTGATTGATATATTAGGGCTGTGAATCTTTGGGTGTTTTTGATATTGGTATTTGAGCCTCTTTATCCCACTTCGTCGTGGGCCTGCCCGCTACAGTCCACTCGGCTCGATTCAATATCGATTCTTGGGGGTCACGATTCGATAATATATCGATTTTTTCGATTCGATTCTCGATTCAAAAACGATATTTTTCCGATTTCAATACATAGGATTTCATCAGGATCTACCCCAGTCCGCTGACATGCTAGCAGAGTAGTAGATTTAAAAAAAAAAAAAAAGCTTTTATAATTGTAAAGGACAATGTTTTATCAACTGATTGCAATAATGCAAATTTGTTTTAACTATTAAACGAACCAAAAATATGACATATTTTATCTTTGTGAAAACATTGGACACAGTGTGTTGTCAAGCTTATGAGATGCGATGCAAGTGTAAGCCACTGTGACACTATTGTTTTTTTTTATTATTTTTATAAATGTCTAATGATAATGTCAGTGAGGGATTTTTAATCACTGCTTTGCTGAAATTATAATTAATATTGGTACTGTTGTTGATTATATAAATTTTTGTTTCATTACTTTTGGTTTGTTCTGTGTCGTGTTTGTCTTCTCTCAATTGCTCTGTTTATTGCAGTTCTGAGTGTTGCTGGGTCAGGTTTGGTTTTGGAATTGGATTGCATTGTTATGGTATTGCTGTATAGTGGTTTGTTGAATTGACTAAAAAATTTAAAAAAAATAAAAAGAAAAAGAAAAAGAAAAAGAAAAAAAATATATATATATTCAATTTTTTTTTTCAAAATGAGAACCGATTCTGAATCGCACAACATAAACGATTCGATTCGTATTCGAATCGATTTTTCCACACACACACACACACAGACATATATATATATATATATATATATATATATATATATATATATATATATATATATATATATATATATATATAAATATATACACATTAGTATATGTGTATGTATACACACATATAGATATATATATATATAAATATATACACATTAGTATATGTGTATGTATACACACATATAGATATATATACACACATATTTACACATTTTTAGATATATATGTGTATATAATACACACATATTTACATATATATATATATATATATATATATATATATATATATGTGTGTGTGTGTGTGTGTGTACATATTCATACAGTATACACACAACCACATATACACACATTTAATACACATAGTGTATTAAATGCTATATATATATATATACATATATGTACACACACACATACATATATATATATATACACATTAGTATATGTGTATATATACACACATATGGATATATATACTCACATATTTACACATTTTTAGATATATATGTGTATATATCTGTGTATGTTTTTTTTTTTTTTTTTTCCAAGATGGCGCTGCTGTAGTGGCTGCTGTAGGCAGGAGCTCTGTGCTCTTGTACCATCCTTTTGTGTTTCCTTCTTGTTTTAATGTGTTATTATATTTTTTTGCCTTTTGGTCGGGAACCCTTTGGGACTGTGTGACAAGGGGTGTCCCTTTCGTGACCTCTGTGGTGCTTTTTTTGTGGACTTCTGGATCTGCCTCCCGGGAGCCTTTTGGCCATGGAGACCAGCTGCTGGGTCTCTGCCACACTGGAGTCGGTTTGGAGGGACTGGAGGAGATGCGGATGAGGGGACAGGGCTACGGAGCTGGCACTGAGCGCTGGGACGGAGAGGCTTCGCGGTGTCTTGGCTGGGTGAGCAGGTGTCGGACACCTCAGTCTCCTTGGACGTATCATCGCTCATCCATGCGGACTGGACACTGGGCGAGAGTGGAGTCGGCTGTCTTGGTTGCTTTGTTGGGTCTGCTCCTGTCTCTGGCCATCCTCCCTCCACCCCAGCGGACGATGGCGTGGAACACCGCAGAGGCCACCACAGTGGATATGTTTCTTTTACTTTTTATTCATAGCTGTATGTAGAAGTGTCTGGTTGTATCTGCTGCTTAAATGTCTTTAATGTCCTATGTGTTCTTTGATGTTTGATGTTTCCCTCTTACACACATGTAAGAGGGATGTGTACTATAGCTATGAGTTGTTGTTTTTTTCCCCTTGGCCTCAGTCTGCACCCCCTCTCCAGGGCCCAGGCTAAGACTGATTTTTTTATTTTATTTTAATCTTCTATTTTTTTCTCCCCCCTTGTTTACCTGTATCTCATCTTTTTTTGGACTGGACTCTCGCGACTGTGTTGGATCCATTATGGATTGAACTTTCACAGTATCATGTTAGACCCGCTCGACATCCATTGCTTTCCTCCTCTCCAAGGTTCTCATAGTCATCATTGTCACCGACGTCCCACTGGGTCATTATTGTCACCGATGTCCCACTGGGTGTGAGTTTTCCTTGCCCTTATGTGGGCCTACCGAGGATGTCGTAGTGGTTTGTGCAGCCCTTTGAGACACTAGTGATTTAGGGCTATATAAGTAAACATTGATTGACGGTTGATTGATTTTTGTAAGGGGCGCTGGAAGCCGGCAGACCTGTCAGCGATCCTGTTCTGTCTCCCTTTAATGTTTGTCTGATCTTGAATGGGATTGTGTTGAAAATTGTAATTTTCCTGAAGGAACTCTCCTGACGGAATAAATAAAGTACTATCTAATCTAATAATACACACACATATATATATTCATACACATATATATATACATACATATACAAATGTATATATACACACATATATACATACATATAGATATATTTGCATACATATACACGTGTGTGTATATATATACATACATATACATTTACATACATATATACACATATAGATAGATAGATAGATAGATAGATAGATAGATAGATAGATAGATAGATAGATAGATAGATAGATAGATAGATAGATAGATAGATAGATAGATAGATAGATGGATAGATAGATAGATAGATAGATAGATAGATAGATAGATAGTACTTTATTGATTCCTTCAGGAGAGTTCCTTCAGGAAAATTAAAATTCCAGCAGCAGTGTACAGAGTTGAGATCAATTAAAAAAAAAAAAAAAAGTAAATAATGGGGGTTTAAAAGGAAACAAAATAGAGAAATATTACAAAAAGAATAAAAACAATGGGAATAACAATATAACAGTAAAATAAGAATATAACAAGACAAAGTAGGCAGTAGTGACCATGTTATGAAAACGTATTGCACTGTTAATGTTTTGCATCTCCTGTCATCCTAATACCCCCCGGGGTCCCCCGTCCCAGAGAGGAGTTGTACAGTCTAATGGCGTGTGGGACAAAGGAGTTCTTGAGTCTATTAGTCCTGCACTTGGGATGAAGCAGTCTAGCACTGAACAGGCTCCTCTGGCTACTGATAACGCTATGCAGAGGGTGACTGGCATCATCCAGGATGCTCACTAGTTTGTCCACAGTCCTCTTCTCTGCCACCGTCACCAGTGAGTCCAGTTTCATTCCGATTGTAGAACCGGCCCGCCTGATCAGTTTCTCAAGTCTGGAGCTGTCCTTCTTATATTTACTGCCCCCCCAGCACACTACCATGTAGAACAGAACACTGGCAACCACAGACGGGTAGTACATCCACAGGAGTTATACATATATATATACACATATACATATATATACACATACACATAAACACATATACATATATATGTATATATATATGTGTGTGTATATATCAGCGTTTCTCAAAGTGTGGGGCGGGCCCCACCTGTGGGGAATAGGGACATGACAGGTGGGGCGCGGGGAACGGGTGGGAATTTCACTTTAAAAGTTTTTTTTATTATTATATTCTTGCAGCGGCAATGACCAAGAAAAGCGGAGTTGGAGTATAATTACAACACTTTATGTACATATTTATATACATATTTATATCATATTTACATATTTATATAACATGTAACTACAAGTTCCATTCACAGACAGAGTCCCACTGCTTTTATGAGCGGTCAAACGAGTCAAAAGCCGAATTTTTTTTTTTATTTTATTTGTGGCGGCCGTAATTCTTTCGTGGCGAAAGAATTACATTCATGTCAGGAAACCCTGACTTGAATGTTACTTGATGTTCAATAAATTTGAAAATGTTAAGCTTCGCATTAGCGTTCTGTTGTGGCGATGGGAGCAGGTGGGGCTTGAAAACTCCCCCTTGTCCAAAGTGGGGAATGACAAAAAAAGTTTGAGAACCACTGGTATATATGTATATATATATATATATATATATATATATATATATATATATATATATATATGTGTGTATGTATATATGTGTAGATATATATATATTTATGTATATATATGTGTATATATATGTATATATATATATGTGTATATATATATATATATATATATATATATACACATATATATATGTGTATATATATATATATATATATATATATATATATATATATATATATATATATATATATATATATATATATATATATATATAGAGTGCAGAAGTGCAGTGTAGAAACGAACACAAGCCATTGCTCGGTTGATTAGCCGAGCGAATCCGTAATTGGTCGAGAATTGCCGAATCATCTGTCCTACCCGGACTGCTGGAAGCTGCGCCATGTTGGCCAAGTCTCTGATGAATGCGAGGAGAAAAATGACAGAAAAGACCCTTGACAAGAAGAGGAGGTAGATTTTCGGGGGACGTTGACGGCCGTGGCAGTAATTTTTTTTTTTTTTGGGGGGGGGGTTCTCTTTTTGGGGGAAAAGGAGCGAGCCGGGCCGGGATCCGCAGAGAGGCTCCGGACGGGCGAGGGAGGCTGAAAACCTCCCACCGTCCCCATGAACAGCATCGCCGATCCCAGCAGCGACTTTCCATGAAGAAAGGGAAGATTTGTGTTGATATTTGAGCCTCTTTATCCCACTTCGTCGTGGGCCTGCCCGCTACAGTCCACTCGGCTCGCTCCAATGTGTGCAAGCTAGGCGACGCTTGCTTCTCTATTTATTTATCATTATTGCTTTTTTGACGTGTTGATGGTTTTTTTTTTACGATGAGTTTGCCATCCAAAGTGGTCCCAAAACCTGCCGCTGTCGCTGCCAGCGGTCATGCAAGCGGTCCTGCCAGCGGCCCCTCTACGGCGAACCAACTGCGGGCAACACTGACCTCCGTGTCTCTGCCGCCGGCAGCCCCCCAGCCCGTCGCTGCACCACCGACCCAGTATCCTTTTGCTGCACGGTAACAAGGACCACTTCACGAACATGACCTCTTTCTATACCATCCGACACGATTCTTTCAGTGTGAGAGGGCGACGGGCAGGGCAGGGGAGGGGGCGCATATAGCTAGCTTGCTAGATATGCTAGCCGGTTTATAAATATATGTTTGTTTTGAGGAGTTTTCCCCGCAAAAACGCCACGTTTGTAGCCGCCTAGACGTACGCGTGGGATGCGCATGGAAGTGTGTCAAAGCGGCTGACATTGTTAATTAAAGCGGGCTTTCGTCATCCCTGACACCGGCTTTGTTCGCTGTGGAAGACTGCTAGCTAGCAAGGTGCATTAGCCGCGTAAATAAGCGCCTTGCACGCACCTAACTAACTTACATTTTGGCCCAAATAAGGCCTAGCCTTTGGGGGATCGCAACTCCCCTCCCATTGAATGCCACCCGCACCTTGACGGGCCTGTTAGCTCTCTGGTCGATAATCCCTTAAAACCCGGCAACAGCGAGCAACGAGACGAACACGTTATAACACGTCATTCAGTCTGACATGGCAATTACATCCTTGTTTTTTTTTTATCAATTATATTTCCTTTCAGCTTAATCGTTTCTTTGGTATAGCCCACTGTCATTACCGTGGCTTGTCAACCATTGACATGGTTGTGCTGTGCCAAGTGTTGTTAGCACTTGCCGGCCTGTTTACCTGAGAAGGCGACAGACACTTATGTCATCTCCACTTACAATTAGGGTCGTGCCAGTAGTTAGTTTCCACCTGTGTAACCTTCCTGCTTCACTCCCTTCTCGCTCTGTTAGGCATGAGAGTCTAGCGTGCTAGCTTGAGCTGCAGCTACCGAATATTTTATTAATCGAGTATTCTATCTAATAGCCCAATCCATTAATCAAATAAATCATATTTTTCTTAATTAAGGTTTAATTATTCATTTTAAGATGTGTCCTTAATTATTGTGTTTGTCTTTTATTTCCTAAATGCCTTTTTTCTTTACTGAAGGCTGACCCGCACAGCTGAAATGTAAAACAGGTGAGCCCTATGTGCGGTTTGGTGTGACCGCATAAACTAAGTTCTTGTCTCTTTTGCGTTTCTGATTATTATTACCATATACGGTGCCGTTTAAATGGTGGTTTCTCCACGCAAATCCGCTGAGCTGTTTTCAACCTGCCAAAAATACATAAACAATATAAAAAGCCAAACCACTTAATAACAACAGTTTTAAATTTTAAGACGACAATACGACCCAAATAGGGACAAGCAGTAGAAAATGGATGCAATACAGTTCATTGCATTCATTGCATGCAAAATAGCAATTTGATTGATCTAAACTATTATTAGTAAATTGTACAGTACATATTCCGTATAATTAACCACTAAATGGTATCACCCGAATAAGTTTTTCAACTTGTTTAAGTCGAGGTCCCCGTTAATCAATTCATGGTATCTATCAGGGCTGGGCGATAAGGCCTTTTTTTAATATCTCTATTTTTAGGCCATATCGCGATACACGATATATATTTCGATATTTTGCCTTAGCCTTAAATGAACACTTGATACATATGATCACTAGGGGTGTAACGGTACGTGTATTTGTATTGAACCGTTTCGGTACGGGGGTTTCGATTCGGCACGTGGGCGTATCAAACGAGTTTGTAAGCAAAAGTCTTCACAAGCTGCTCTGCTTTCTGCCTCTGTCTCAGCAGCAAGCATTGTACCACCCACACAACCATCTGATTGGTTACATAGAAAGCCAATCAGCAATGCGTATTCAGAGCGATGTAACAGCCAATCAGCAGTGCGTATTCAGAGCGCATGGAGTCAATGCTTCAGCGTCGCGCAGATATTTGTTTAGCATGTGATCAGCGCACAGCGTACTCTCCCGAAATTATAAAAAACACCTCCCAGTCACAACTATCATAAACATTACTATGAGCCGGTTGACCTTCTAGAAACTTAAACTGCAGCTCAGCTCACTCGCAGTTCTGGCTTGAGGTGAAGGCTAATTAGCTTTTAGCGTAACGTTAGCTCATTTTGCTGTGTGTGTGTGTGTGTGTGCACGTGTGTGCGTGCGTGTGTGTGTGTGTGTGTGTGTGTGCGCGCGTGTGTGTGTGTTAGGGCAGCAAAGCCCTGTCTGTCTGTTATTTCATTGAACTCCATGGTGTTCAGGGATGAATAGTCTGTACTATTTTTTCAGCTATAGTTACATGAATCATTAGTAATGTAGCAGCCTAGTTTTGAATGGCAGGGTCTCTGCTATCACATGTTCATAAAAATGTATAATTTACATAATAAAAGTAAACTACAGGCTTCCCAAATGCTGTAATAAATTAAGCATGATGAGTTGACTTGAAACTGTTTAATGTTGCACTTTATATATGTATAAGAAAGGTTTTTTAATTTTATTTAAACAAAGCATCATCTTGAGGCAGTTTAATGTGGATTAACGTGGGCAGAATTATTTTAGTGTTCCCAATGTTAAAAGGATAAAGCCATTGTTTACAAATTTGGTAAATAAATAACCAAAATATTTATATTTTGTTGTTTCCTTACTGTACCCAAAAATGAACCGAACCGTAACCTCTAAACATAGGTACGTACCGACCCGAAATTTTTGTGTACCGTTACACCCCTAATAATCACAGCAGTATGATGACTATGTGTCTACATTAAAGTATTCTTGTTTATACTGCATTAATATGTATTCATTTTAAACTTTCATGCAGAGAAGGAAATCACAACCAAGTCAATTGACCAAAAGTGTATTTATTAAACAGCTATTAAGCAGTGGCACAAACATTCATGTCATTTCCAAAACAGAAAGTGCAAGATTTTCAGAGACATTTTAAGTGTCAAATAAAAAATGAGCTGTATAATAGGAAATCAAATAGTATTCGTCCTTCGCTATGTGGTAGGTTACTACGGACGTTATTAAATTCTGTTGTTGACTATTTTTTTCATACGTGTTGATTTGGAAATGTTTGCCTCGGCATTTTGATGGTGTGAGCGTGTGGCACCGAACGGAGATGTTGACATGCGACGTTTCAAACACTATTCATTCTGTAGCGCAGTGGTTCTCAACATTTTTCCGGTGATGTACCCCCGGTGAACAGTTTTTTAATTCAAGTACCCCATAATCAAAGCAAAGCATTTTTGGTTGAAAAACAGAGATAAATAAGTAAAATACAGCACTATGTCATCAGTTTCTGATATATTAAATTGTATAACAGTGCAAAACATTGCTCATTTGTAGGTGATCTTTCTTGAACTATTTGGAAAAAAGTTATAAAAAAAAATAAAAACTTGTTGAAAAATACACAAGCGATTCAATTATAAATAAAGATTTCTACACATAGAAGCAATCATCAACTTAAAGCGCCCTCTTTGGAGATTGTAATAGAGATCCATCTGGATTCATGAACTTAATTCTAAACATTTCTTCACAAAAAAAGAAATCTTCAACATCAATATTTATGGAACATGTCCACAAAAAATCTAGATGTCAACACTGAATTTTGCATTTTTGCATGCTAAAGTTTATGAACTTACATTCATATTTTGTTAAAGTATTATTCAATAAATATATTTATAAAGGATTTTTGAATTGTTTGCTATTTTTAGAATATTTAAAAAAAAAATCTCACGTACCCCTTGGCATACCTTCAAGTACCCCCAGGGGTACGCGTACCCCCATTTGAGAACCACTGCTCTAGCGGGTGACTTTTCAAATGATGCTACATATTAGCAGTGATGCTACTTTTTATAGCAACACTTCAGCACCACACTTGACAAATTACGGTTGTCTGTTGGACATATTCCCACTTGAAGACAAACCACCGCCAGACGATGGACTCCCTGCTGTTTTTTTTGGGAATTAATTCTTCCTTCATTCGCACCTTCTTTCTCTCGTATTACCACTCGCACGGTTCAGCTAGCATCACAGCTAACGTTACCCTTGCCGCTACCTCTCTGCTCCCCGAGGGCGTATATGTATTTGACGTATGACGTGATAGTATGTGACGTATGTAAGAAGGTGCACTTGTCTGTGAGAAGGACACACAGGAAAGAGCGAGGAGAACCTGTAATGTAATGCCCGCAGCTAAAAGCAACTGCGTGAGAACGTATACTCGAATATCACGATATAGTAATTTTCTGTATCGCACAGAAACAAACCCGCGATATATCGTGTATATCGATATATCACCCAACCCTAGTATCAATCAATGTTCATTTAACCATCATAACATGTTTGAAATGAAAACACATAAAATGAGTTCAAAATTAATGTTCCCTGAGAAAGTTGAAATTAAACTATATTCTTAGTATCAAAAATAAAACAAACAGTTTTCATCATATCAAACATAAAAAGTGGATTAGATAGTGCCTTTAATACTGCATTTGAAATGTGCAACTTCTTATCCGGGACCAATATGGCTAACAGGAAGTTCACACACAAGTGCTACCACTGTGTACAAGGACTTGGAACTCTTATGTGCTACAGAGATTATAGTGGGTGCAAGTGCAAGCTATCAAAGTAGCATGACTTGAATAACTTTGCACGACTACATTTGCGTGGTTACTAATGAAATGCTAATTGAACACTACAGCTGGGATAACATTGTTGGTTTTCAACACCTTTTGGCACCATTTGGTGACTTGGCGGGAGTGCGAGAACACATCCTGGTTATCATAATGAATAACATTTATTTTACTAACACAACTTTTGCGTTTACATTTGATAATAGATGACTTACCTCGCCTCCGGACGTCCCTCGAATTGAATGCTTTCTCAACAAGTGCTGCAGCATCAAACTTGTGCTATTGTGGTATGCCAGCTCCACTTTGCAATGTTTGCATACTACTGCATTTTCTTTCCATTTTAGTGTAAAGTGTTCCTACACCTTAGACAACTTTTGGCGCTTCTTAATTCCCTGGTTTTGCTATGGCTCTTGTCCACTGCTTTCTGCGCCCTCTGCCATTGCCAGTTATGTCGGTGAAAAAGTTTTGTAAACTCAAGCGTATTTAAAAGAGCGGTGTTGTGCAGTGCAGGAGGCGTATGATTTGTGACGTAAACACGCCGTGCAACACCTAAACAGTCTGAGCAAAACGTGAGCTTTGACTACTGTTTACTAAACGAGGCAAAATGCCGTAAAAAAAACCCAAAACACTTAGCGACGCTTCAAGGCAGCAACAATTCCTGCAATATATTATATAATCAAATTACTCGAGTTACTCGAGGAATCGTTTCAGCTCTAATGTTAGCTACAGAGCCAAAGGTGAGGTTGACCAACGTACGCATGGCTTAGCCACAAGCAGACCTCCATTAGTCATGAATATAATTACAATGTGGTTCATCAGGAAATTACTCCCAACGCTTCACTTTTTTCTTATATCACAGCCTTATTTAAAAATGGAATACATTCATTGTCCTTAAATTTCAACACACAATACCCCATAATGATACTGTCCATCGATCCATCTTCTTCCGCTTATCCGAGGTCGGGTCGCGGGGGCAGCAGCCTAAGCAGGGTAGCCCAGACTTCCCTCCCCTCAGCCACTTCGTCTAGCTCTTCCCGGGGGATCCCGAGGCGTTCCCAGGCCAGCCGGGAGACATAGTCTTCCCTACGTGTCCTAGGTCTTCTCCGTAGCCTCCTACCGGTTGGATGTGCCCTAAACACCTCCCCTAAGGAGGCGTTCGGGTGGCATCCTGGCCAGATGCCCGAGCCACCTCATCTGGCTCCTCTCGATGTGGAGGAGTAGCGGCTTTACTTTGAGCTCCTCTCGGATAGCAGAGCTTCTCACCCTATCTCTAAGGGAGAGCCCCGCCACCCAGCGGAGGAAACTCATTTCGGCCGCTTGTACCCGTGATCTTATCCTTTCGGTCATGACCCAAAGCTCATGACCATAGGTGAGGATGGGAACGTAGATCGACCGGTAAATTGAGAGCTTTTACTTCTGGCTCAGCTCCTTCTTCACCACAACGGATCAGTACAATGTCCGCATTACTGACGACGCCGCACCGATCCGCCTGTCGATCTCACAATCCACTCTTCCCCCACTCATGAACAAGACTTCAAGGTACTTGAACTCCCCCATTTGGGGCAGGGTCTCCTCCCCAACCCGGAGATGGCACTCCACCCTTTTCCGGGCGAGAACCATGGACCATGGAGGTGCTGATTCTCATTCCGGTCGCTTCACACTCGGCTGCAAACCAATCCAGTGAGAGCTGAAGATCCCAGCCAGATGAAGCCATCAGGACCACATAATCTGCAAAAAGCAGAGACCTAATCCCGCTGCCACCAAACCGGAACCCCTCAACGCCTTGACTGCTCCTAGAAATTCTGTCCATAAAAGTTATGAACAGAATCGGTGACAAAGGGCAGCCTTGGTGGAGTCCAACCCTCACTGAAAACGTGTCCAACTTACTGGCAGCAATGCGGACCAAGCTCTGACACTGATCATACAGGGAGCGGACCGCCACAATAAGACAGTCCGGTACCCCATACTCTCTGAGCACTCCCCACAGGACTTCCCGAGGGACACGGTCGAATGCCTTCTCCAAGTCCACAAAGCACATGTAGACTGGTTGGTCAAACTCCCATGCAACCTCAAGAACCCTGCCGAGAGTATAGAGCTGCTCCACAGTTTCACGACCAGGACGAAAACCACACTGTTCCTCCTGAATCCGAGGTTCGACTATCCGGCGTAGCCTCCTCTACAGTACACCTGAATAAACCTTACCGGGAAGGCTGAGGAGTTTGATCCCATGATAGTTGGAACACACCCTCCGGTCCCCCTTCTTAATGTGACAGTTTTTTTTTTTTTTAGATTTTTGAAAATGTAATAAAAACAAAAACCTAGGAAATCACATGTACAGTCGTGGTCAAAAGTGTACATACACTCGTAAAAAACAATGTCATGGCTGTCTTGAGTTTCCAATCATTTCTACAACTCTTTTTTTTTTGTCATAGAGTGATTGGAGCACATACTTGTTGGTCACAAAAATAACACATGGACCAAGATAATACCTTCTAGAGGAAAGTTCTGTGGTCAGATGAAACAAAAATTTAGCTGTTTAGCCACAATACCCATCAATATGTTTGGAGGAGCAAAGGTGAAGCCTTTAATTCCAGGAACACCACCCTACCATCAAGCATGGTGTGGTAATATTATGCACCATTGGAACTGGTGCTTTACAGAGAGCAAATGAAACAATAAAAAAGGAGGATTACCTTCAAATTCCTCAAAACAAGCTAAAATCATCAGCCCGGAGGCTGGGTCTTGGGCGCAGTTGGGTGTTCCAACAGGACAATGATCCAAAACACACATCAAAAGTGGTAAAGGAATGGCTAAATCAGGCTAGAATGAAGGTTTTAGAATGGCCTTCCCCAAGTCCTGACTTAAACATGTGGACAATGCTGAATAAACAAGTCCATGACAGAAAACTAACACATTTAGCTGAACTGCACCAATTTTGTGGTCAACAATTCAAGCAGAAGCTTGTGGATGGCTACCAAAAGCGCCTTATTGCAGTGAAACTTGCCAAGGGAGATGTAAGCAAATACTAACATTGCTCTATGTATACTTTTGACCCAGCAGATTTACTCACATTTTCAGTATACCCATAATAAATTCATAAAAGGAGAAAACTTCATGAATGTTTTTTGTGACCAGCGAGTATGTGCTCCAATCACTCTATCACAATACAATAAGAGTTGTAGAAATGATTGGAAACTCAAAACAGCCATGGCATGATGTTATTTACAAGTGTATGTACACCTTTGACCATTATTGTACATAAGCGTTAACAGCCTTTGCAATGATGCTCAAAAGTGAGTTCAGCTGCATCCTGTTTCAACTGATTATCCTTGAGATGTTCCCACAGCTTCATTGGAGTCCACCTGTGGTAAATTCAGTTGGTTAGACATGATCTGGAAAGGCACACACCTGTCTTTATAGAAGGTCTCACACCTGACAGTGCAAGGCAGAGCACAACCCAAGAAGGAAGTCCAAGGACTTGACAGACAGTATGGTCTCCAGGCACAAATCTGGGGAAGGGTCCAGAAAAATATCTGCTGCCTTGAAGGGCCCAACGAGCACAATGGCCTTCATCATCCGTGAACGGAAGAAGTTTAAAACCACCAGGACTCTTGCTAGAGCTGGCCAGCCATCTAAACTGAGAAATCGGGGGAGAAGGACCTTAGTCAGGCAGGTGACCACGACCCCAATGATCACTCTGTCAGAGAGAGGAGAAACTTTCTGATAGACAGCCATTCCTTAGTAAAAAGTACATGGCAGCCTGCCTAGAGTTTGCCAAAATGCACCTGAAAAACTCACAGACCATGAGAAACTAAATTCTCTGGTCTGATGAGACAAAGATTGAAGTCTTTGGCGTGAATGCCAGGCGTCATGTTTGGAGGAAACCAAACACACCAGGTCATTACCATCCTTATAGAGAGGTGGCAGCATCATGCTGTGGGGATGGTTTTCAGCGGCAGGAACTGGGAGACTAGTCAGGATAGAGGGAAAGATGAATACGGCCATTTACAGAGACATCCTGGATGGAAACCTGCTCCAGAGCACTCTTGAACTCAGACTTTGGTGACAGATCTCTTTCAGCAGGACAACTAGCCTAAACAAACAGCCACGATATCAAAGGAATGTCTTCAGCTCAACTCTGTAAATGTCCTTGAGCCCAGACCTGAATCCGATTGAACATCTCTGGAGAGATCTGAAAATGTTTGGATGCTTTCCATCCAACCTGATGAAGCTTGAGAGGTGCTGTAAAGAGGAATGGGCCAAAGTGCCAAAAGATAAGTGTGCCTAGCTTGTGGCACCGTATTTAAAAATATTTAAAGCTGTAATTGCTGCCAAAGGTGCATCAACAAAGTACATGTGATTATTTATATATATATATATATATATATATATATATATATATATATATATATATATATATATATATATATATATATATATATATTTGCAAAATAAAAAATAAGTATTTTGACATTGTCATAATGGTGTATTGTCTGTAGAATTTTGAGGACAAAAATGAATTAGTTCCATTCTAAAATAAGAAAATGTGGAAAAAGTAAAGCGCTGTGAATACTTTCCGGATGCACCGTAATTCCAGCTTTTCATTACAGCATGTCCGAAAAGGAGTAGGCAGAAGCAAAGCTTAAGTTGCATCAGGGTGGCAGTGAGACAGAAAGGACGAGGTTGTACTTTTTTTCTTCAGAGGTAGGATTTTAGGGGTGTCGATCGGGCCGCACTTTTAGGCCTGGGCCAAATTCGATAAGTCAATTAACTGGACGATAAATGAAAATTAAGTTGGTAAGTTTGCCAGCTCCAATAATGGGCATGTGTATGCGTTGTTTCAGGTTACTAAAGCGGTCACTCTTCTGCATTACTTTAAGCAGCTGTGGCCTTTGTGGCCTAATAATAAAACTCCCCATGGTTAGTATTATCGTATTCAATTAAAAAAGATTGAGAAAAATTATGGAGACCAACTGGTGTTACCTGCGAGCTGGCTTAAATGCTAACATGTAAACAAGAGACATTAACGTCTTTCCCCATTAAAAATCGTAATTCCCCAATCGACTGGATTTGTGAGTGTCTTGTGACTGCGATACACCCACGTCCTTTATCTGATTGGTTTGAAACACGTAATTCACATCAGAGCAGGTCGCACCTTCAATCTAACCTACTTTAGCTGGACCACATTTTAATTTTGATCACACAGATTGACCTAGCTTTAACTTTAAGGGGCCCTATTATGCAAAAGCAATTTTTCTTACACAAAAACAGGTACCAAAGTGTATTTGGGATCTGAATTAGGGCCAACAATTAGGAAATCAAACCTACTCAGTGGCCTAGTGGTAAGAGTGTCCACCCTAAGATCGGTAGGTCGGGAGTTCAAACCCGGCCGAGTCATACCAAAGACTATAAAAAAATGGGATTCATTGCCTCCCTGCTTGGCACTCAGCATCAAGGGTTGGATTTGGTAGTTCCTACTGTGCTGGGTTCTGGAACGTGTACCATCACGTGATGTTTTGTTTTGAAGTTCTGGCCACGACTTGTACAAAAATCCGGCATAGCATTAGCTACCCATCTTGAAATGTCGCCTACAGCTCTATTAACTATTTGTTAACCAGCTACAGATGAAGTAACTTTAACGCTGATTATTTAGTTTTTCTTCAGCCAACAGGCTAACTCGCATGATGTTGCTGTTCAAATGTAAATGTGAGTGTGATGTTAGCACTGTCGCTAACGTTTGTGTTTTCCTGTCCCACTCCTTATTGTTAGGGTTGTTCTATGCGATATGACATCTATTTCCTTGGACAAGTGCAGAGTTAGTGTGTATGTAAAAAGTGGATCAAGTACTCAACGTGGCTTCTTTTAGACACACAGATTACGTTTACACTTCAGGCCAAAGTGGCCAAAATTTATTTATTTTTAATCACATTTTTTTCCCAGCAAACTGTTTGTACTGCAAGTAAAATGTAAACTTTATCAGACTCTAGTGTAAACACGCACAGGCCCCAATGTGGCCTCGACGTCACTTGCATGCGCAGTTCGATGAAGTGAAAACTAACAAAGTTGATCGGATTACATAAATAAGAAAGTCGCTGCTGCTACTACTACAAAATAAAATAAAATTGTTACACCCTAAAAGTACAATTTTTTTTACGTGAAAATAAATTTAAGTAATATAATGTATGAATGGATATATATATATATGTATATATATATATCCATCCATTTTCTACCGCTTATTCCCTTTTATGGGGTCGCGGGGGGCGCTGGCGCCTATCTCATATATACACACATATATATATATATATATATATATACATATATATATATGTGTGTGTGTGTGTATATATGTTTATATTTACATATATGTGTATCTATGTATGCATACTGAGTATGTGTGTTACTCCCTCCGAGGTCTTAATCAAGGCTCAAGTTGTTCGTTTTTCTTAAACAGACATTTATTTCAGCCACACCTTCTTCTCCTCCACAATGATGCCAAAAAATGCAGAAAAAATGCCGTCAGAACTAATGAATAACAAAAAACAGAACTTACAATTAGTCTGACATCAAATAAAAGAAAACACATAGATTTCACATGCATTATCACAAAGAATCATACCTCATTGGCCTCACAAACTCCGAGGGAATAAAGTTTCTTTCCTAGCCGAGACTCCATTAACATCTTCCATCAAATGTTTGCTGTCTCATGCTACTTCCCTTATTCCGTCACTTATTAATTGTCCCCCCAACAATGTGACCAAACCGGAAAATAAAATATGTTCCTCTCCAATTTATATGGGTTTTGTACCAAAAATAAGGTTAACATATACTTGCATGAAATTACCAAATAAAATAAATTTTTTATCGTATTATTTGTAAATATGATCTGGATATTTATACATTGTATTTATTTATTATAACCAACTATGAAATTATATAACATATATACAATGTGCTTCTGTCAGCAGCTACAATGTGTATATATTTTTACATATCTGTGTATATATTTATGCATATATATGTATACCTATGTGTATACATAAATATGTATGTATGCATACATATACAGTACAGACCAAAAGTTTAGGCACACTTTTCACTCATTCAATGTGTTTTCCTTATTTTCATGACTATTTACATTGTAGATTGTCATATCAAAACTATGAATGAACACATGTACAAAAACGGTGAAATGTCGGCTTCCCTCTCATCCCTCCTTCCGCTGTGCGTGTATTCAACATTCCACAGGCTGTGCAGCAGACACACACACGCACACACCCCTCAACCCTCAGTAAACATCCAATCACTGTTGCAGTATGAAAGTAAAAGAAAAGGAAAAGTTGTCTACATTTATCATATACTTGTTAGGATGGGTGTATTTGTGTAGTCTTGCCTGTCATTAACACATTTATCGTCGCAGACTTTCGGTGCTACGGAGTTCCTTTTTTTTTTACAACTTGACGAGAGCAGTGACAGCGGAGGCTCTGAGCAGCAGTGGTTTGGAGCGAAGAGAGCCTCCACTGTCCCTGTAACAAGCTACAAGTCATTTAAGATGCTGTTAATGACGGTAAAAATGAAACATAAAGTATATCCTGCTTAACAGTCCTCCTCTGCTGTCCTCTGTTCAGAGCGGAGTCCCTAGCAACGGCCCGTTTTACTTAGCAACGGTCTGGCAATCGACTGCTGGAATTCTTTTTCTGTTGTTTTTCTTGTAATTCTACATAGTCAACCTTTAATGTTTCAATCTACATTTTGTAATAAACAAATTATAAGTTTCATTTGATATGACCAAGACACCTAAAAACAAAAACACAGCCGTTTTCATCAATTTACAAGCAAGTGGGCAACACACATACATTGGAGTGAATTAATTTTGTGCCCAGATGAGTGCCCACGTCCACTGCATGTGACAAACTGAAGACAAGTGACCTGTGTCTGACAGACCCCTACGTACAGCCCCGCCCCAGGCTGTAGTCCTGTACTGTTGTTGTTTTTCTTCATGTAATCACAGAGGGTTTTTTCTGTTGTTGTTCAAGCTTACTTATTTTCTGCTCCAGCTTCCAGCAGCTCACAAAGAGAAAGTTAATGCTCTGTAATGCATCCATTTTTCAGAGCATTTAAAAAGTCTAGTCCTGCTCCTGCATGTAGTAGCAATGATGCTACTGCTAGTACATCAGGGACAGCAGCTAGCAATACTGCACCTTTAGCACCAGCAAGGACTGTTTCTCCTGCACCAGCTCCCTCCGTCCCCCCAACAAGCGCTCCCCCAAAGCAGCCTGCTCAGCTACGCACCATCTCAGCCAATACTGGGTGGCTACCCAAAGCGTGCATTTGGTACAACATTAAGATCATTCAATCCTGCCTGGTACCGCACACGACCATGGCTAGAGCATTCTGTGGTGCGAGACGCCTGCTTCTGTTTCCCCTGTCGGAAATATGGCAGCGCTGTTAATGTTTCCCCCCCTGAGGGATTGCCACCTTATTGTGGTCAGGGGGTTTGCGTGCCTCAGTGACCGTAAGAGTTATACCAGCAGGAGCTTAGTCTTCAGGTGGGACACCCAAGTTGGACAGGTCTGAAGGTAGAGGCCTGACAAAGTGCAATCCACTACTCCAGGTTGGGGTTGGACACATAGCTAAAGACCCATTTCAATGAAGAAAGCATCGTTACTATAAGCACAGAAAAAAAAAGTGCTGGAGCATGATGTATACACATGATGCCCCCTTCACATTTCTGACTGCCCCCTCATATAAGCATGCCTAGAACCGCCCCTGCTTTGCACACTCTTGGCATTCTCTCCATGAGTATATATGATCTTATATATGATGTGATATGATGTTATGATATTTGATCCGAAATTGGTTTAAAATACAGATAAAAGCAAGGTAATGGTTTTCTCTCATTCAAGGGTGCTACTAGAAAATACTCCAAATATTGTAACATCAAATGGAAACCCTATAGAGCAGGTCTTAAATTACAAGTACTTGGGTTTTACTCTTGATCATGAGCTTTCATTTAAAGCCCATATTACCAACTTGGTCTCTAAGCTTAGGGTAAAGCTTGGTTTCTTTTTTAGAAATAAAAACTGCTTCTCTCTTAAAGTCAGAAAGAAATTGGTGACAGCAACTATCTTGCTCGTAAATGATTATGGAGATGTGCTTTATTTTAGTGCTTCATCTAAATGCCTCCAGTCCTTGGACACTGTTTTTCACTCAGCGCTAAGATTTGTTACAGGCTGTCGTAGTCTCACTCACCATTGTCAACTGTATATGAAGTCAGACTTATCTTCACAGAGTGCACACAGATCCACACATTGGCTGACTATCATGTATAGGCTCTTTTAGGTTTAATGCCTCCATACTTGTGTACCTTGTTACAAAGAAAAAGCAGCTCTTACGCATTACCTTCTAACAATTTGTATGTTTTAACTGCTCCCCATGTACGGACTGAATTAGGCAAAAGAGCTTTTGGCATTGCTGCCCCTATGGCATGGAATGCGTTGCAGACGAAACTGAAACTCACCAAACTACTTCCATTTGGAGCCTTCCGTCCTGTCCTTAGGGAATACAGCGAGAGACGTTTGCACAGTGCCTGTGTTTTTAAAAGGTGTAAATCTTTATTGTTTTACAGTTCTCTTTTATGTATCTTAAAATGTATATCTTAACGTATTACTTTTTTGAAACTGCTCTGTGACATGTGCTGTTGACCTCTTGGCCAGGTCACCCTCGTGAAAGAGATCTTGATCTCAATGGGTTTCTTATCTGGTTAAATAAAGGTTCTATGTATACGTATATATGTGTACACGTATATATGTGTATACTGTACATATGTATGTGTATACGTAATTATGGATACGTAATATGTGTATAAACGTATGTGTATACATATATACGTATATTTGTAAATGTGTATGTGCATACATATAACAATGTGTATGTGTGTATACATATATGTGTATACATATATACATGTGTATATATGTATACATATGTCTGTATATGTGTATACTTACGTGTACACATATACATATATATGTATACATAAATGAATGAATGTGTATATAGTGTAATATATTTGGGAGGGTTGTAATATACACGAGTGACCTAGCTCGCCCAAAAATGACGAAAAGGTCACATTTAGGTCTGCATTTCCCTTTAGACTGAAGTCCGATTCTACCTCCTGATGTGGCCTAAATCTGATGCCAAAAGATCAGATGTGAATCACTTTGGAGTATTTGGACTGGTAAAAAAATCAGATTTGGATTGTGAACGGGACCACACTGTTGCAGATGGGCACAAACAAAAACAGCTTGAAGCTACAAAGGTGTGTTTTTTTAAAGGGTCTAAATCCCAACATCCAGGCTACATTTTAAATACGTAATACACCGTTGTGGGACATCTGAGACTTGGTTAAAAACAGTAAATTATGGGACTTTTTTTTAAGCAGTACTTTTTCGGACCGGTGAAGTCGATTAGCTTTGAGTTGGAATGGACAAATCTCATCTTTGTGAGCATTTCTGCACCTCGCAATGCATCTGACGTTCATGCCTAAGCGTTTTAAATGTCGCCTTCTTAACTGACCTCGCTCCTCAGGAATGGGGGAGCACGTCAATTCCCACTTGCAGGATGTTGACTCTGGTGCAGCAACGTGATTGTGCAGTGCCTGATTGACTGAGAGTGTGTAGTTTGTTGCTGTTCCTGGTTGCCGGAGGAACGCTCGGCGCATGCGTGCGCTAGCCAGACAATAGTGGCGCTGCTTAGCATTCAGTGCAAGAGGCCAAGGTGGCGCTTCCCACCATTTGCCAACAAAGGCCCAGGTCAGCCAGCCTTGCCTAAACCCCCTTTTTCATTCCAACCCACATCACTCTGCTGCAGGCCAGCTGAGAAACCGTCTGTTTTTTCCCAGACTACCTAATCACTTGATTTAGCCTAATAGTTATTATAGTTTGAGGAGCAGGACTTCAATTTGTGTTGATTGCCGATTTACTTTCAATATTTCCATACCTTACAAGTTGCTACTACAATGTACCGTATTTTTCGGACCATAGGGCGCACCGGATTAAAAGGCACATTAAAGGGTCATATTATGATTATTTTTCCACATGTAAAATACTTCCTTTTGGTATACATAACATGTAATACACATCAGCAAATACCAATAGGTAAGAACAGTTAGTTTTGCATAATATTGCGAAACAAAACTTAGACTTGGACAAATGTCATTGATCCACAAGGGAAATTGTTCCACACAGTAGCTCAGTTACAAAGGATGGAAAGGATAATGCACACAAGAGTACAAAAAGAGGGCGAAAACAAAAGGTATAAAGTAGATTAAAATGTGCCATAGTAGTAATATAAAATATAACATATGTAATATTTACATATAATAGATACTCATATTATTATATAATATTTTTATATAACATACAATATATAACAAATCCCAATTACCATGTAAAATATTAAATATTAAACAGCTGCGACATAAAACAGAGAGTAGTTCCAGCAGAACATCTACATTATAAACAGAGAGAGGTAGCTATTGCTCTGTGTCGAGTGATTATACAGCCAGATAATGTCCCCTAAAAGGTGCCATTTTGGGGTCCTTATACACACATTATAATAATAATAGCGTATATTGAAACACAGTACGTCTGACTACGGTGGCCATAATGCTTCGACAATCCATCAAGCAGTGTGGCTTTGTAGCTTACCAAAGTTGATTTTTGAGTGTCGTGTTTAATGTTCTATAACCTCAATGAAACATCGTTTTGTTGTTGCTTGCTTACAGGTACTTGCTAGCATCATTTTTTGAACAAGACGTCAACCTCCAGTCCACATGCATCGCTTACGTGATTGCTATCTACTCGTCACACTTGTCATTACACCGTGTACCCAAAAAATGTGCTTTGATGTCGGTAAGCACAACCAGAATTAATACGAACATAAGGCGCACCATCCATTTTTGAGAAAATGCTAGGATTTTAAGTGTGCCTTACAGTCCAAAAAACATGTTACTTATTTTTGAACTTCAGAAACAGGTAGTCAAGTACACAGCACAGAAATAAATGACATCAGGGACAGTCGGATTGATATTGGTGGGTCTTAAAGATGTGTGTTGTACTTTTTTGGAAAATACTGATAACAATGTAAATATTCATTTTTTCACAAATACACACCCACACTGTGTGTAAAAAAAGATAGCTTGTACCGCATGACACACTTCAGAAATAGACCGCATGATAGGGAAAAAAATACCTAAACTGTGTCACTTGTTCCGAGTAGTTAAAATCCTGCTAAAGTCAGACATTACGTCACTTCCAGGTATGAGGACCAAGCCATGTATTTTATGTACAAGTTGCACGTATTGTATGTACAAGCTGCACTTGCATTCTTCACGGCAGGGGTGCATGTGACCTGGTGCATGCTCACTGTGGGGAAGTTATAAATAAACTGCTGAGTTGTTATGAGACAGCATGCAGGACAGTTCTTTCCAGAGAGGAACAACTTCCTGCACACTCATTCAACTGAAACAGCACGGAGTTACCGTGTTCATGCATTCTTGAAGTCTTCTTTGTATTATGATTATGGGATGTGTTAAAAAAACTAAGAGCTTTAGGAGTATGTGTTCAGCGTTTAATGTTCTTGCTCGTTATGTTGCCTAGTTTACTTTTAGAGATACTGGTAATCTGTTGGATGTTTTACTGGCTAAGTTTTTCAAGCTTTTAACTCTGAATAGCCAAACAGGAGATCTGAAGCATATGATAAATTATAATGATAAATGGGTTGTACTTGCTTTTCTACCTTCAAAGTACTCAAAGCGCTTTGACACTAGTTCCACATTTACCCATTCACGCACACATTCACACACTGATGGAGGGAGCTGCCATGCAAGGCGCTAACCAGCACCCATCAGGAGCAAGGGTGAAGTGTCTTGCTCAGGACACAACGGATGTGACGAGGGTGGACTAGGTGGGGATTGAAGCAGGGACTCTCGGGTTGCGCACGGCCACTCTTCCACTGCGCCACGCCGTCCTTATGTATTTATGTTGACAATACCTATCATGCCTAATCTTTGTTGTTGTTATTTTTTATATGGTGATTGCCGTTCTGCAGGAAATGCTCCAAATCAGAACAATTTGTTGTTCTCCTCTACGTGTGGTCATGCAGACCTGCACAAAAAGTGGGGAGTGTACTGCAGTAAGTTTGAGATGTTACTATCATGGGTCAACTTCAGACCTGTCACTACAGTGCTATTGATGGAGCAGTTACATATTACAAACCCCGTTTCCATATGAGTTGGGAAATTGTGTTAGATGTAAATTTAAACATTATACAATGATTTGCAAATAATTTTCAACCCACATTCAGTTGAATATGCTACAAATACAACATATTTGATGTTAAAACTAATAAATATTGTTTTTTGTGCGAATAATCATTAACTTTAGAATTTGATGCCAGCAACACGTGACAAAGAAGTTAGGAAAGGTGGCAATAAATACTGATAAAGTTGAGGAATGCTCATCAAACACCTATTTGGAACATCCCACAAGTGTGCAGGCTAATTGCGAACAGGTGGGTGCCATGATTGGGTACGAAAGCAGCTTCCATGAAATGCTAAGTAATTCACAAACAAGGATGGGGCGAGGGTCACCAATTTGTAAGCAAATTGTCGAACAGTTTTAGAACAACATTTCTCAACGAGCTATTGCAAGGAATTTAGGGATTTTACCATCTACGGTCCGTAAAATTATCAAAAGGTTTAAAGAATCTGGAGAAATCACTGCACGTAAGTGATGATATTACGGAACTTTGATCCCTCAGGCGGTACTGCTTTAAAAACCGACATCAGTGTGTAAAGGATATCACCACATGGGCTTTAGGAACACTTGCGAAAACCACTGTCAGTAACTACAGTTGGTCGCTACATCTGTAAATTCTAGTTAAAACTCTACTATGCAAAGCGAATGCCATTTATCAACAACACCAAGGAACGCCGCCGTCTTCGCTGGGCCCGAGCTCATCTAAGATGGACTGATGCAAAGTGGAAACGTGTTCTGTGGTCTGACGAGTCCACATTTCAAATTATATTTGGAAACTGTGGACGTGGTGTCCTCCGGAACAAAGAGGAAAATAACCATCCGGATTGTTATAGGCGCAAAGTTCAAAAGCCAGCATCTGTGATGGTATGGGGGTGTATTGTGCCCAAGGCATGGGTAACTTACACATCTGTGAAGGCACCATTAATGCTGAATGGTACATACAGGTTTTGGAGCAACATATGTTGTCATCCAAGCAACGTTGTTATGGACGCCCCTGCTTACTTCAGCAAAACAATGCCAAGCCACGTGTTACAACAGCGTGGCTTCGTAGTAAAAGAGTGCGGGTACTTTCCTGTCTCCCATCGAAAATGTGTGGCGCATTATGAAGCGTAAAATACGACAGCAAGACGGACTGTTGAACAACTTAAGCTGTACATCAAGCAAGAATGGTAAAAAATTCCATTTTCAAAGCTTCAACAATTAGTTTCCTCAGTTCCCAAACGTTTATTGAGTGTTGTTAAAAGAAAATGTGATGTAACAATGGTGAACATGCCATTTCCCAACTATGGCACGTGTTGCAGCCATGAAATTCTAAGTTGTTTATTATTTGCATTAAAAAAAAAAGTTTGAGTTTGAACATCAAATAGCTTGTCTTTGTAGTGCATTCAATTGAATATGGGTTGAAAAGGATTTGCAAATAATTGTATTCCGTTTATATTTACATCCAACACAATTTCCCAACTTATATGGAAAGGGGGTTTGTACATGTACAAGTAATCACATGGCGCATTCAAACCACTCGTGATGGGTGATATTTCGTTGGCATTATCTAACTTTTTTTGTGTCCAATCTTTGATTATTAGCAGTCACAGACTACAAACAATAATGTAGCTCATAATGTATGTTAATTCAAATGTCAATAACTAGTGAGTTTATTTGCTAGAGATAACACAGTACCTTATGTGTTTAATCCACATTCCTTTTGTTTTAGTTTAAAATGATCCAGAAGTAAATCCAGTAACGGTAAAAAGGCAACTAATTTAGTTGGGTCTGAATTTTTTGCACCCACTGCTGGTATCTTCTAAGCATTGAAATACGTTTTAGGAGAGGAAACTAGTCATTTCTTTTGTTAATGACAAGGTATCTATGGGCTCTTAAAACTCTTAAATCCAAATAATTGTAATAAAAGACCTTAAAATGTCTCAAATTCTGTCATTTGTTAATAGGTCTTAAAGGGGAACTGCACTTTGTTTGTAATTTGGCCTATCATTCACAATCACAATAGACAAGTAGACAAATGTGTTTTGTGTTTTTTGCTTTCTAACTTGTAAAAATTGTCTCGTTCTTGGTGGCTAGCAATGCAGCTAAATCAGTTTAAGCTAAATCATTTTAAAAATGCATTCAAAAACCATCAACAATACTTCATTTACGTTCTGTAACCCGTATAATAATCAAGCTGTAGTAACATTGTTATTGTAAGAGTGAACTAACTACGGCAAAAGATAAGCTAGTTTCTATATCAACACAAATCTCATTTGAGTTTGTAATGCACAACACTGTGAAAGGACATCAATCTGTACTCAGTGAAAAAGTACTAGCCCATATTTAATGTTTTGTTTGTGAATGTACAGTATGTGTTACTTTGCATGTATTTGGTTTTCGGCCCCCGGCCAAATTTTTAAAGCCCAGTTAGCCCTCCCCCTCCAAATCAAAATGTTTGGACACCCCTGGTCTCGTCTTTTCTCTAAGTTAATACAGCAAGTGACATTAAAAGCTTTAAATCGTGTATCTTAATCAGTTTTTGGCTGAGTGAGGTAGGTATGTTGTGCGAATGTCGTCTTGTCACGCTACAGTAATGACCACTTAATGTTTATTAACCATATATTCGCAAAACAAAATGCATACCAGATACAAAAAGAGCTGATCAAATGTAAACCGCTTGCAATCCATCCATTCATCCATTTTCTACCGCTTATTCCCTTTGGGGTTGTGGGGGGCACTGGAGCCTATCTCAGCTACAATTCATAATGTCATTATTTCTTTTTAGACAATTGTTCTGTCTGCACTCCCTGTTTTTTACATCTTTGTCCATACGGTCGTATTGTATACGTTTTTCTGTGTTTCCTCAATTCTGAAAAACCCGCAAATGCAAACCATTAGTTTTAGCACAGGTGGTAACTGTCCCTTTTTCAGACAATATAAGGTTTTTTTCCCTCCTTTGGCCTACTTTCTAAATGTTGTGAAAACATGTAGGTGAAACCACTGGATATGAATGAAGCACACTGCTGCAAGAAATCTCTCTTTTAAAGGCATTCAATGAGAACTCTGAAAAAACAAGTACAATTTATTCTGGGCTTCTAATTTTTTGTACTTTTTTATCTGTATTAATGTGAAGTGATCTTACATTGTATTCATTATGGTCTTTAAAAGGTTGACTTGTTGAAACCCGCAGAGACCCTGTGATGGTCATTGTGGAATCGATGACATTACAGTTGTATTGATTTACATAAACAACATAAAAGAGTTGAACATGTTCCTTACATTTACTTCTTTATAATTTCTTAGGGATAAACATTAACCTTTGGACACTGATTTGCTTTGTGAGCGTCTAATCCACCAAGCTAGCTCTTATTGTTTGTGCTGCAATGAAAGCAGCAGCAGGCAGTGAAAGGTTTGTTAGCAGCATAGATGTGTGCTGGTGTATTTAGGAAAGAATGAGCGATAGGCGAGGGGGCCAGCAGGGTTGTATTTGCACCATCTGGGACGTCTCCGCTCACTTCCTGTGCCTGGTCTCTTGTCTTCTCTGCTCTGAGACTTCCAGGTAGCCTGTTTCATAGAGCGATGACAAGGCAAGATCTTTAACAGTTGTGAGGGCATATTTTTTTAGTGTTTGATTTTCTTGGTTGTATTTGTAGCTACACATTTCCAATTTGTTGGTTGACTCACAAAAAATAAGAGTACTGTATAATGAAGGTTATCACCCCATTCTCTACCACTTAAGCAGCTTAATAAGCACGCTTCTATTACACAAATAGCTTGCAGTTTCCTCATTTCTGTCGTATTTTTGGAAAGGTTCAGCGTTCGGGCGACACGAACAAGGCTTAATTGTGCACACAATTTGGTTACCATGCCAAAGACAATTTTAAGATATGTACTGGGACAACGGATGAAAAATTGCTAGTATTCCGTCACGTGACTTCTTCCTGGAAGTGGGGTAAAAAAGTGGTGGTCAACCGAGGCAAGATGGCTGTTGTGCAGTACGCAATGGAATAGATACCTATAATTTATCTAAAAAAAGATTTGTTGAGTTATATACAGGGTTATCTGTTGGTTGAGTTCCCAGACATACTGAACTATCTTGTGCTCCAGACTCAATTTTCTGATATATTTGTAGCAATATTGATTGATTCCGTCCCTGTCAGATTAACCAATATATGGTATAGGTTGTTCAGATTGAGGTTGTCCTTGAAATTCTGTGTCAAACAGTGACCGAAGTGGGATGCTAGGTACAAGTCCTAATAATAGTAGATAAGATTTTACAGCCAAGAAAAGCGGCTGCCAGTTTGCGGCTATGGCCTCTCGGACACCCACCAAACATCCATTCACATTCATGTGCCAGTGTGAGTGGCACCGAGAGCAGGGTGGGTGAAGTGAGGTCACAATGACAGTGACTAGGGTGGATCCTTTCGAGCAAGGCCTTGGTGTCCTGGTCAATACATTATTGTATCAGTTACTTGAAAAAGTGATGCGTGATCTAGAATGTTGGAATGAGCTTGTTAAAGAGCACTACATAAAAGAGAATCAAACATAAAGCATTGTTATTGTTCAATCGGGCAGTCAAAGGGTTCAGAATATGGTTTGCTGTTGTTTATTGAGTATGTCAAAGTCAGCTCCACATCATACATGTAGTACATAATATACATTCATATCTCCAGTGAACAGTCGTGTGCTTAATGGCAATATTATTATTCACAACAATGAAAAGAAAAATTGTAATTAAGAAAAGAAAATACAATTAAATATATCTCAAAAGGGTAATGGGAAGAAGTATAATCTTTTTTGAATTCTCCCCTTTTTGAATAGAAATGTATATCAACTATGGTAGACTAACCATACGTCCTCTTTTTCCCGGACATGTCCTCTTTTGCGGGGCTGTCCGGAATGTCCGGGCAAATATTTTTAAATGCCTCAAATGTCCGGCATTTTGAGTTAGGGTTGCATGCATTTTCAATGTATGTTTAGGGTTAAGAAGGGGTTAAAGACAAAATAAATTGTGAAGGTGTGCGCACGCAGCATTCGTGAGGGAGCGGCAGAGACAGAGAGTGAGAGAGTTATGATAAACGCGCATGCGTCGCCAGGCTCTGCTTTTTATCGATAATTTATCAGATTTTATTTTTTATTATCTATAGCAGGGGTGTCAAAAGTGTGCTCCGGAGGCCATTTGCGGCCCACAGCTAATGTTTTAAAGGCCCACAGCACATTCTAAAAATGCTATGATAATAAACAAAAACATAACACGAGTGAAATAAAAAAGCTTAAAAGTGAAATTTAATTTAGAAAAAGTTGCAATGTTTTCAAACTCATTGCTCAAAACATAATATTGAATAAAAATAAATGTTTTTATAAATTATTGACCTATCCAAGGTTCCGATTACGTCACATCAAATATTCCACTTTGAAAAATATTTTTGGTGGAATATTTTCCATATTTTGTGTGTTTGCCATTAAAAACATAGTTTTGTTTGACAAAAAAAGGGCGGAAATCAAACAAACAAAAAAACAACATAAAAAAACTGAAACATTTTGAAATGAGGGATGGATCTGAAGTTGATAGATAGATAGATAGTACTTTATTTATTCCTTCAGGAGAGTTCCTTCAGGAAAATTAAAATTGATGTAGACTCCAGAGATTTAAGCGTTAAATATAAAATGTATGTATGCCGTGGAACACCACTTTCATCATTTCATGACCGAAGCAAAACATTTTTTACACTTTTATATTGAAATAAATACACCGACAACTTATTAAATAAAAACATTGAAAAATCTAGCAGTGGCGGTAAAGTTTAGATCCATGAAGTAAAGTGAATAAATGTTTATAACTGAAAACATTTACATATGTATAGAAATGTGTTTTCTTTTCTTTTTTTAATGAATTAAATGAATGATAAATGGGTTGTACTTGTATAGCGCTTTTCTACCTTCAAGGTACTCAAAGCGCTTTGACACTACTTCCACATTTACCCATTCACACACACATTCACACACTGATGGAGGGAGCTGCCATGCAAGGCGCCAACCAGCACCCATCAGGAGCAAGGGTGAAGTGTCTTGCTCAGGACACAACGGACGTGACGAGGTTGGTACTAGGTGTGATTTGAACCAGGGACCCTCGGGTTGCGCACGGCAACCCTCCCACTGCGCCGATTTAAGTAACGTTTATGACAACCTTTTTCCAAAACACAATCTAGAATATGAAATATAACAGGATAATGCATACATTTATCATTGGTATTCAAAACGCTTACAAGACCCCCAAAATTTAGTGTGGAACCCCATTTTGAAAATTCCTAGTGCCAACACTGCTGTCAACAGAGGAGGAAAAAATGCTTTATTTAAATAAATATATTATTTATAAAGCAAGTTCGATTATCATTGGCAAATTTTCACCTCGTCCCGGCCTTGGCGTCCTGCCCGCCTTGGCACTCATATGTGTGTCCTCTTTTTGGGATTTCAGAATATTGTCAGCCTAAACTATGGATGTAACAATATGAATCATTTCCCAGCACGGTTATCGTGACCAAAATGATCAGTTGTCATTATTGTGGCATAATTGACAAATGTGCTCAAAAAGAACTCAGATTTTTTGGCCTAATTTAACTTTAAAAAAATAGCTGTTCAAAAATATCAATTTGCATGTTGTTTGTTTTTATGCTTCTCTAAATAGTGTTTGAATCTTTGTATTGTGTCTATTTTAATGGCTAAGCTTGTATTGCTGTAAACATTGGTTTGCACTGTAGCACTTGAAGATTTTTTTAAATGAAAAGTGCTAAACAAGATCTATTACTATATCTGGCGGGGGTTGTGGCGTAGTACTGTTCAGTGGTCCTTGAATGCACACGGTTTTCCTCTGAGTATAGAACGGCCCTCTGTACTAAGAGAGCACAGCTTGTACGTTGAATGTGTACAATTGAATATCTCTCGCTTAAACAGCAATTTGTTTATAGAGAAGGTATGTTGGGGTAAGTCGTTTCTTCGTCGGTAAAGACGTTAATGTCTTTTGGTGCCAATCAGTCCATGAGTTTATCTAAGTGCGGCTATCAGTCACGTTTTTTTGATAATTTTCAATTAAAACGGGGGGGAATTTTACCACGGTTAGTGTTACTTCTGTTTATCAGTACAGCCTTAGTATCAATTTAAAACAATCTCTATGTCAATCCAATGAAACTCAGCAAATAATTCTGCATTTTCTATCTGTTTTACGTTGTAGCTTGCTTCCAAACAAGACATATAGGTTTCTATGTCACAGATTAAAGTATTTTACTATTTGGTTTCTTGAAACGGTTAGCGCCACTCAAAATCAGAAGCAGCTTGTTGAATTGGTTGTTTTGCTGCCGTAAATCATGTCCCTGTAAAGGACGAGCAAATCGGAGACTGGGAAACAAATGATTCACTGGCCAAGACAATGCCAGCCGCCTTTACAAACACTTGACTCAACACAGACATGACTTTAATGCAAAAATATTGCACAAAACAGACAGAACGCAGGCCTTTGAAGTAGATTTGCACACCTTAGACTGCATTGTTCGCCTAGACTTACTGTGCATGGTTCGATGTCCAGTGAAGTCATAATATCAACAAATGCACAAACACAAAGGAGACAAAGCCAGATATGTTTGGATGGTAATCTTGTGCTCCATTTAGGACAGATGAAGAGATTTTTTTTTTTTTTGTGGAACTATTCTGAGCAAGTGTGACAAGCGGTTTGTGAGCCTGTCATAGACGAGCGCCGCCAAGCAGGTTAGCAGGCCTCATGTAAAGCGGTTCCACCTGGCGTATAACGCCTCACTCGGTGGTTCTGCCTCTACTATATGCCCATTCAAAGCACTGCTTGACAGATTTGAACAAGTCATAACAGCTTGTCGGCTTCCATCCCCTTGGACAGCACTTTGACCAATCTTTGCCTGAGCTTGTCCCAGAATCCACTTCACGTTTTCCCTTGAACACTTTCAAAACAGTGAAAGGTACATGGTGTACTCTTTGAGGGGGGGGGGGCTTTTTTGGGGAGGCGGGGCTGTAGGGAAATCCTTGAAATGAAACCCTGCAAGCTGTGAGGAAATCCCTTTTGGAAATACTGTGTCTGCTTAAGCATGGACAACACATACATTGTGTGCTATTTATGCAGACTTAAACCGTCACACTTTGTCTAGCAAATCTCCAAGTGGCTTCATCAATGATAATCACATTCTGTAAAACACTTAATGAACAACCCTAACAGTTCTATGAACCATGCCCCAAGTTTTCCTTAAAATGCACCTTTCCAGAATTCCCCGGGTTCAGCAATCACTGGATGAGCGAATCTTCTCCACACAGCCTGGCGTGGCTGCCCTCTATAGCGTGAGTCTCAACACACACCTGTATGCATGATGATACATTTGACTTTAAAAGGAACCTGTGAGCACAGAGCACTGCTGCTGTATCACAAAAATAAGTATTAATTTAACCACTATTGTGTAATAATAAGTGCAAATATGCAACTTCTGCTGCAGATGAGTATTGTTCTCTGTACAGCAATTACAGTTGAGCAATCTGGATTCCTGCTTATTCAGACCAAATGTGCACTCATCTTCAGGGAAGTGATTAGTTGGTGAATATCATTGTGAGATTCTACAATTAAAGTGGCATTAACCATTTGTTCAGTGCATGAGGACGAGGGCATGTTCAAATGGTATACGGCTTCCCCGCCCCATCACTCCATATGTCCTCAGAATCAGTCAAAGCAGGCTCCTCCCCTAGCAGCAGCAGCTAGATGAGTTGCTTTATCCCAGGTCATGTGAGGGAAGTGGGCCACACAAAAAAGCTGTAGCCAAGCACAAAAGGGATCTGACGTCAAGTCACTGTGTTGAACTTGACTGTCGGTGTCGTCCAGAGAAGAGTTGTTTAAATATGAAAGCTTCTTGTCGTCGTACTGCTGCACTCCTCCTGCAGTGTGCTCTCATTCTGCGGTGTGTCATGCTCGCACAAACGGTGCCAGCTCGCAGCTGCCACAGCCAAGACCATTACTACTTCACTTCCGTGCAGAAAGCTGACCCCCACTGTCATCCTTTTAAAACCTTAACACGCCATTAGAGAACATGGACTTTTAAGCTCGATATGTTCTCTAAACTTCTCCAAGGTGAATTTCTCTAGAAATCTTTAATGTAGGATGATCTGGAACGTCTGATTGGCTGGTCTAGTATAATCGATGCATCAAAGCTGTAACATTTATCCGCCTTTTACACACAATATCAGCACAAATAATTGGACATCCTTTTATTATTTTGTATTGTGGAACGTTTGGAAGGGTTTAATCAAGTGAAAAGAGTCACAGAACAATGGTAGATATAAAAAACACTAACCTCATGACGAGAGAGTTTTGATACTAAATGGCTCAAACGCAATGCATTGTGGTTCCTGCTCGTGTCTGAATAGCTTATTGACATGGCTGAATGCAAGACTGTGTCCTAAAGTTGTGTTCTTTTCTTTAACAAGTTCCAAACGTGGTGCGAATCTGCGATATAATTAACTCCCACAATGGTTGTCATGATCGCTGCAGGAACAAAAAAGGTATTTGGTGAGGTTTGTCTCATTACCAGCGTAGAAGCAAAGCCGAAGGAAGTCAGATTAGTGAGCTCATAAGGATACGGTGAATAGCCTGGATAGATGAGCAAACATCACTTTTAACGCCATCACCTGGTACGTGTTGGGGTGTTCACGGAATCTTCAAACTGTTAAGTCTGAATCAAAGCCTGTTTTATTCTGTTGTACTTGTAGCATTTAGCAGGGGTGGGCTGTCAGGGCCAGCAAGGCCTTCTCTGCTGGCCTGACATCATGATCATAATTAAAGATAAAATAATTTTTTAATGTGATTTCCCTAAATATCTAAAAGTATTAATATTCTCTTCATGTCATATTATGATCCTTCCAGTGCAGTTGTTTTTAGTTTTAGTTAGTATCCAATCAGAATTCGACTAGTTTATGTTGCCATGCTGTACCAAATCTGCCCGAGGCTGGGTGCTGTAAGTGAATGGGGACATACAGTGATAGACAGTTGCGAAAGCCAATCAGATCAGGGGTTGTTGTTTCTAAAGACTTCGAGATGGCCTCACGTTGAACGTAACATTTGCGCGTCCTTTGATTGGATACTCAGCGGGACCGTTAGCGGATTAATTTGAGAACACATAAAGTTGAGAGACAGTTGTGATAGCCAATAAGATCACAAGTTGTTGACAGGAGTCTATCTAAGTAGCCTGATGTTAACGAGACTGTGATTGGATACTCACTTGTCATTCAAAAGTGAGTATCCATTCACAAGTTTCCATTTAGCAGGAAGCGTTGCGCCGTAGCCAGACCGGAATAGTAGAGAAGGCGAACAAAACGTTGATTAGGTGGCAGATATATATTTGCAACGCCATTTTTAAGAAGGACATTTAAAGAGAAACTACATCTTGTGAGACCATGTTGGCCAACCCCGGAAGCTAGCTCAGCTGTTCTGGCGATCAAATGGAGAAATTCGTGCCATTTCCACTTGAATGAACTGACGACGAAGGGTACCACTGGTTTATACGGCGTCAAAGAGCGAGATCAAATATTTTATTGTTTCACTTTTAATATATATTAAGAGATGTTTTATTGCTGATGCGTTTTAATTTATTTTAAATGCGCCAGTAAATAACCTGTTTTGTATACTGTTGATTTGAATTTTTGAATTTAATTCCCAGTAGTGCGTAAATGTGTTCCTGTATATTATTTTTCCAGCAGTGGTCATGTGGGGACATAAATCATGGTATTTTGAGAGGTAATCGTTGAAGTCGGATATCACTGAAGGACGATGTGGAAAACGTACGGCCCACCACTGGCATTTAGTAAGATGTTAGTTAAGCTAACATAGCTGCAGGTTACGAAGAACATACAGTATTTGGGGGCAAAAGCAATACGTCTATTCATAAATAAATAACTGAGAAGACTGCGATGAGATGGAGACTTGTCCAGGGTGTAAGCCGCCTTCCGCCCGAATGCAGCTGAGATAGGTTCCAGCACCCCCCGCCACCCCAAAAAGGAACAAGCGGTAGAAAATGGATGGATGGATGGACTTTAAATAATCCCAACATTAACGCACAGTGTATTTCAGACTTGAAATATATTTAGTTTGAAACAGAGGACACACCACACAGTGAAAAGTCCTGCTGACTTCCTCTGAAAGGACCACAGTCTTCTCTTTCTGATGTCAAATTCCAAGGTTTTGCACACACTTAAAGTTGGTTTGTCTGAGAGCCTTCACCGAAATATTTGTGGTGTATAAAAACGCACTACGTTGACGACAGAGATACAGGACACCTTCAAAAACTATTGAACGTGCTCGTATGGATCCTTTCCACTAATTTTACTTAATTCTTAAGGTGGCTAGCCTTTGGAACAGGGTCCAGTTTGTTTCGGTTCACTCCCTTGATTTCGGTACATTCCCTTGATTTCTTTCTGTCATCCGATCCATTTTACTCCAGTTTGATAGTCTCTCTCACCCCCTCTCTCACTCAACCCCGCTGGTTGAGTACAGTCATGTAAATAAAAATATTGTCCAGCAACAATGGCAACCCAGCCCCCACAATGCATTGCCAAATCACGTGCCCTTTCAAGACCTATTTACCCTGCCCAAAGTTTACAAATGTGTGCATTTTTAGGGACAAAAGTATGTGTTTTGTGTGTGGACAAGAGGCTGAAAGGCATAGAAAGTATGCGTTCATAACATATCTGTGTTTGTGTGAACATGATGTTAACAAGCTTTGCACAAGTGAAGCTGCTGCAGGACTGCTTAAATTGGAGATTTTAGATGCAAGCCGATATCATCCTATACTTTTTATTTTTATCAATATCGATTAGGAACTCCCTAAGTAACCACTTGACTGCTTCATGTGATCCAGCTCCCCAGGCATGCTGGCCCCCAGTACAATGCTCACGACATCACAAAAGGACATCCAAACTTGGCGGGCACCCCACCCGGTCATGCCCACTCCCCGGCACTCTCTCAGGTTTCAGTACCCACAGCTCCCCCATATCGGTATCCTAAGGGCTGGGAGACCGGCGGAGGGGTGAGTGTATTACCGAGTTTGCTGTCATCTTCTCTGCACGTTTATCGCGTTTCGTTTGTTTGTGTTTAAGTACATAATGGATCTCAAATAGGCTGAATTAATCATATGAATAAAATGGAATGTTGCTTAATCAACATTCCATGTTGCTTCAGATGATGGCTTTGTGAGCCTTGTGTTGCCTTGCTACACATATCATAATGATGAGGCATTATGAAGGAGAGACAATGGCCAACAAGGTTTCAATGTTGGTAGCAAACATGGCACCCTGTAGTCACGTGAGGGGATTTTGACCTATCATTTTGGAAATCCTCTGGTCATACGCTCTCTGATTGGTCAAAAGCCCCTCATGTGATTACAGGGCGCCATGTTTGCTACCAACTTTGAAACCAAGCAGGCCATACATGGCTCTGCTGAATTCAGTACATATTTTGCCACTGACCGAGTCCCTCGGGTCTGACTGGTAGGGGTGTCAAAAAAAAAAGATTTTCGAATGAATCACGATTCTTACTTGTAACGATTCTTAATCAATTCTAAGAAATCAAAAATCAATATTTACATTTTTATTATTTTATTATCTGTCCTGTACAGCAACTCAGGCAAATCATATTGTTGATGTAGATCAGTACTTCCTCAAATATTTTCATTTACGCAGAAAAAAACATTTTGCACTGCCCCCATTCTCCTCTGTGACTATAAATAGTATAATTTGTCTTTAAAATTGTTTCAACTTTACTTCTGCATAACATTGTAAGTTTATTAACAAAGAAAACAACACACCGTTGTTAAATTGCAACCAAGTGCTTCATCATATCCTGGTACGACAAAAAGAGCATGTTCCCTGAGGTCACACGTTCCAACGTAAGTTAAGTAAGGCTCCGCTTTTCCAAAAATTTGCTAGTTTGATGCTAGTGCACCTTAACTTGATTGTAGATGGTCATATCTGCTGTACAGATTGACTTAAAAAATAGAAGTGTTGGATACTTCTCTTGTTGCCTTATTTGTATTTGACTTTATTAAATATTTGGCTAGAATTTTATTCAATAAAACCAGTTTTCTTTTAAGTAATGTAGAAAATGATTAGTGATGTTTATCTAATTTATAGAGGAATGTAGTTAATCATAGAACTGTCACCCTATGTTATTAAAAAAGTATTGATTATGAATCGAAAAACGTTCTGAATCGGAAATTGATTCTGAATCGAATCATTACCCCCTAGAATCGAATTGAATCAAATTGTGTGGTGCCCAATGATTCACAGCCCTACTGACCAGGCACCGGTTCACGTAAAATCCAATGGTGCCGTGTTACGGTACCTGGATTGCTGGTTGTCGGGCACTTAGCGATCACTTCAGCAACACTGAGAGCAGACTAAGTCAAACTAACTCTGGGCAATGTTCCCGTTTCCAATGACAACAAAGTATTTAACTCAAAAAACGCTCCATTGTAAGTTAAGTAAGGCTCCATTTTACCAAAAATGAGGTAGCTTGAAGTAAATATACCTTAACCTAGCTTTGGACATGCTATTGATTAGCATTAGTGATTTTACATGGAGATTTCAACACTTCCAAATTCCTTGATGAAAACTACAACTACGATGATTGTTACAATCAAACAGCTGGTGCATAAAAAGTAAACCACTTACATTATTAACACTTTTAATGCGCAAGAAAAGGCTATACTTAACTGACTTGCCCACAAATAATAAACTGTACACTCCTGCCATATAAGGTCTTGGACTTGCAACTTATTGTCACACTTACAAAGAAATGTTATAATAAAACAAGATATAACAACAGGACAGCAGTTATCATAATCTGCTCATTTTTAAATGTTACAAAGAAAAATGTAATTTTATTACCAAATAAATTTAATGTTTATTAACATAAACAAAAATACCGTTGAGTACCGGTTTCGATTCCCAGATCCCAGGAATTGGTACAGTATCCTTCTCCTGTCGTAGCATACCCTTAGGAAGGAAACAGGCCTAACTGCTACATGATGAAAACATTATTGTACACAAACACAGATTACATTTCTGCTGCTAAATCTGTCTGGTACATTGGCTTATTTGTTATTGAAAAATATATATAATTTCCATAATAATAGTACTGTTTAAGGGAACAAAATATGCATGTTTGTGAGGGCTCATCTGTCCGTCATGTAATTAGGATAGAAACCTTCAAATCCAGCTCTTACGGAACAAAAACACAAGACAGTCAGACAGCACATGAGGCACACTTGGACACCTCAGCGTTACGTTGCTGATATTTTCCCTGGAAATTCATGAAGTTTTCATAGTTGTAGTCCAGCAGCCCACCTAGCACCCTCTGGGCCTTACATTCTATAAATAGCAAATCGGCCAGCACACACTTAAATGGGCACAACCACACTTGGAGAAAAGAAGATAAAGCCACCAGCACCTGGCTCCATTGCGCATGGGATGAGTAATAAAAGCACTCAGGGTACCACTTTGCAAAGAACCCCGATTGGAATCCCTTTAGTCCAAATACACTTGATGCCACATGCTATTTTGTCCATGACCCTGTTACTGATGAAGTTTATATTTGTGATTGTAACACACCTGCCCGTCTTCTGTATTCCCACAGTCTCCGTACAACCCTGGGCAGAATGCTGGCTCAGCTCCTCTGGTGTATTCTCAGACACAGCCAATGAATGCGCAGCCACAGAGTCGCCCGGTGAGTGTCATACCCATCATCCCACCGCCAGTAAGTAAAAGTAATTTTTCTGATTCACTTAATGGAACGCAGCTCTCATTGTTCTACACAACCAATAAGGAGTACTTGAATCTTAAAGGGCAATTTTTAATATCGTTCACAATCATGAGAGACAAGATTTTTAGGATTCTAAAGATGATAAAAAACCAGGGGTGTAACGATCTGTTTTAACAACGATTCGATCTGATATTTTTGGTTTCCGACACGATTGAGGAACAATCTCATTTTATAGAATGAGTTAATGCGAAATGAGTCAGTGAGTTGAAATCGATTCAGTAACTTTTTAGCCCAAAAAATCAAACACTTAGTTTGAAATAAATACTGGATAGCGAACACTGCAAGTGAAGTTTCCTTTATTCCTGTTTTTTCTTGTAAATGGAAATATTTATAAATGAATTATGAATACAAATAAAGGCCAACTAATTCACATCTTATTTGAATTAACAAGAGGAAACCTTTACTGCTCACATTTTCAACATTAAAGCAATTGTCAATAAAAATACAGTAACCAACATTTAACAGTATAGCTCAATAAAGTCACCCGGCCATACAGTATTTGTTCAACGTCTATATAGGACATTGTCCAAGGTGTGCCTCTCATTCCTGTTGATGCCGTTGGTCCCTCACTTCCTAATGTCCATATCCTCCTTCATCCCTTTCTTTCTCATGAAATAATTTTTCCTTGGCTGCAATATATGTGTCACACTTCATGTTGTTGTGTTCCCGAAGTTATTCCGCCCCCGTAACTTGTCACTCTGCTGTCACTTCTGCGTTATTTGTAGGGTTGAGTATCGATTGGAAATGGGACTAACTTTCCGATTCTCCCGGTATCGTTCAAAAGTTTAAATTCCGATTCCTAGTTTCGATACCCAGTCCGCCGACCGGGAAAAAAAAAATGTCCGCCGACCCGGAAGAAGGAGCCGTTGAACACCAACGAAGAAGCGCCCACCGCCGGAAGTGTTAGCATAGCCGAGCCCATGTAGCCGAGCCTATGTAGTCGAGCGAGTCAGTCAAGCATGGATAGCGGTCGTCGGCGGTCGAAAGTGTGGCTTTATTTTACAAAAAAAAAAAAAATATCGGCCAAATGCAACACGTGCGACAGGACTGTTTCGTGCTTAGGAGGGTACACGTCGAACATGATGAAGCACCTCCCAGTTCATCGAGTACAAATAAATGCGTGTCCCGTCTTCGACGCGAGGCGCCGACCGTCCTCCTCTGCCTCTTCCTCTGGCTCCGGCTCCGACGCCCAGCCTGGCACCTCAGTGACTGCACTGCAGTCCGAATCCGGTAAGTAAAACAATATATATGCAAAAAATAATGTGTTTTGCGCCAACGTTGAGGCAGCTAACAAATTATCCCGCGTATTTTTTCATAGACGATTTACAGCCTGCTAGCCAGGTTCTGCGATGTGCTCAGCGTACTCCGTTCACCGTAGCGGCAATGGGGAAGATGTCGGTGCCACAGACGGAAGAGTTTTATTTGACCCTCCCTTTTTATTTTTATATTTTTTATTTTTTTAAAGAAATATTCGGAATCGAGAATCGTTAAGAATCGGAATCGAAACAAAGGATCGGAATCGTTCGAATTCAAACGATATCCAAACCTAGTTATTTGTGGCATGGAGTTTTGTTTGTGGCTTTAAATCATTGTGTTGTGTCGTAGGGCTGCAACGAGAGCTGAAACGATTACTCGATTAACTCCAGTAATTCGATTACAAACTATATTCAAGAAATTTTCGCTGCGTCAAGGCGTCGTTAAGATGTTTTTTTTAATTTATTTTTACGGCATTTTGCCTCGTTTAGTAGTCAAAGCTCACGTTTCGGCCTCTCGTCCACACGCATACGCATACTTTTGTCTTTAAAAATGCAGACATTTACAAACGCTGGAAAAAGTGTAGAGGTCCAAGTCTCTCCGCTTAGCGAATGCACGTACACTGCACAAACGAAGACTTGTGATGACGTCACGGTTGTGCGCTGTCATATCCAAACGAAACAACACTGCCTTGCTGGCTTTAAACACACTGTAAGATGACTTACTGTATTTTTTTACGTAAACATGCTGCTATTTTACTCAACATGAATAAAAAGACACATTAAAATGGGCTTTGCGACACTCCCGCCGGTGCTAATGACAGTTAACTGTTTTGGATACGATCGCTGTCAGACCTCCACCTGATGGGACAACTTTGACAGGCAAGACTTTTTCCTCTGTGTCATAAAAAAGATGCAACATTATTTTATGTCTTTAGTCCTTACTTAACAACAAATCTTGAAGTTAACTTGCGTGTCTTGCTTCCATGAGCTGTGCTCGACCGTACTCGCGCGTAAAAAAACGACCATGCAACTAAAAAAAAAATGTAGCGTGCTCCTACTGGTGTTAAAGACAATATACACTTAATTACACATGTTCCATATCACTATATACGTGATTAAATGCTTTATAATTCCATGACAGTTTTGCAGCGGCACACGCACGTCTTTGTGCTTTAAATAGATACTTAAACATGCAAAATGGTTTCCTTGGCTCATTAGTGCGTGCTGATTTTATTAAAAAATTTACACTCCACTACACATCACCATGTTGCTGAACATCTCAGCAGCAAAGGCGTGCATTCGCTCTCTAATAATGTTTCTAGGGTTCTGTGTGTACGTGCAGGCTGGTTTTAAAGAAAATTTACATGTCATTGTACATCTAAATCAGTGGTCCTCAAACTTTTTTCAGTGATGTACCACCTGTGAACATTTTTTTAATTCAAGTACCCCCTAATCAGAGCAAAGCATTTTTGGTTGAAAAAAAGAGATAAAATACAGCAATATGTCATCAGTTTCTGATTTATTAAATGTTTTAACAGTGCAAAATATTGCTCATTTGTAGTGGTCTTTCTTGAACTATTTGGAAAAAAGTATTAAAATAACAAAAAAAATTGTTGAAAAATAAACAAGTGATTCAATTATAAACAAAGATTTCTACACATAGAAGTAATCATCAACTTAAAGTGCCCTCTTTGGGGATTGTAATTATAAACATTTCTTGACAAAAAAAATAAATCTTTAACATCAATATTTATGGTACATGTTCACAAAAAATCTAGCTGTCAACACTGAATATTGCATTGTTGTATTTCTTTTCACAGTTTATGAACGTACATTCATATTTTGTTGACTTATTATTCAATAAGTATAATTATAAAGGATTTTTGAATTGTTGCTATTTTTAGAATATTTAAAAAAAATCTCACGTACAGTTGTGATCAAAATTATTCAACCCCTACACAATTTTGGTGTTTTAGCAAGTTGGACATTTATTCCGTATTTTGTTTATAGTCATATCAAATAAAGATGCATTAAATAGACAAATGCAACTTGAATTACAACATTATATTTAGTGACATACCAAACAGTGTCATTTCTCTTAATATCTCATTGACAAAATTATTCAACCCCTTGAAGATCATAACTCTTAAGAACAGAATTAGAATAAGGTCTTTTCAATCAGGTGTTGAAAACACCTGTAAATGTGATTAGAACCATAACGAGCAACAATTAAACTGATTGATAACCATGACGCTCAGCTTCTTGTAGATGGTCAATGGTGTATTTGCAACATGGGGAAGTCCAGAGAGTGGTCAAAGAAGTCAAGAGAGGAGGTAATTTCTCTTCATAAGAAAGGATTTGGATATAAGAAAATAGCAAAGACATTACACATTCCAAGAGACACAGCAAGTTTAAAGCTAAAGGCACCGTGGAAACACTACCTGGGCGTGGTAGAAAGAGGATGCTGTGTGCAACTGCTGTCCGGTATTTGAAGCGTACAGTGGTGAAAAACCTCCGGGTAACAAAACTACAACAGGACATTGCAGAAGGGGGAACGCAGGTTTCGTCCCAGACAATAAGGCGCGCACTACGAGATGAAAGCCTCCATGCCAGAACTCCCAGGCGCACCCCACTTCTGACTACCAGGCACAAGAAAATTGACTCCAGTATGCCAAAAATCATCTGGACAAAGCCCAAAGGTTTTGGGAAACTGTTCTATGGAGTGATGAGACAAAACTGGAACTCTTTGGGCCTATGAATCAACGTTATGTCTAGTGGAGAAAAAATTAAGCTTACAAAGAGAAGAACACCTTGCCTACTGTTAAGCATGGTGGGGGGTCAATCATGCTCTGGGGCTGTTTCTCTGCCTCAGGTACCGGGAATCTCCAGCGCGTTCAAGGCACTATGAATTCTATTTCCTACCAGGATATATTAGCTGCAAATGTCATGAAGTCAGTGACGAAGCTGAGGCTTGGGAGACGTTGGACCTTCCAACAGGACAACAATCCCAGGCATACCTCCAAATCAACATCAGAGTGGTTGCAGAAGAAGGGCTGGAAGACTCTGGAGTGGCCTTCACAGTCGCCAGACCTAAATCCTATAGAAAACCTGTGGTTGGACTTGAAGAAGGCAGTTGCAGCACGCAAGCCCAAGAATATGAATGAACTGGAGGCCTTTGCCCAATAGGAGTGGGCTAAAATACCTGTAGATCGTTGCAAGAAGCTTGTGTCCGGTTATGTATCACGTTTGAAGGATGTAATTACTGCCAAAGGGTGTTCTACTAAGTACTAAAGATGCATGTAACTAGGGGGTTGAATAATTTTGTCAATGAGATATTAAGAAAAATGTCCTTTCTTGGTATTTTGCAAAAAATACAGTGTTACAATTTAGGTTGCATTTGTCTATTTGACACATCTTTATTTGATATGACTATGAACAAAATACGGAATAAATGTCCAACTTGCTAAAACACCAAAATTGTGTGGGGGTTGAATTGGCATACCTGTATTGTTGGCAGGTTAAAAACAGTTCAGCGGATTTGCATGGAGAAACCACCATTTAAACGGCACGAGACAAGAACTTCGTTTATGCGGTCACACTACACAGCACATAGGGCTGGCTGTGAGCGCACCTGTTTTTATTAGCACAAACAAATTGGCACAATCAACCACAGACACATATCAGCTGTGCGTGTCAACCTTCAATAATGAAACAGTCGTTAAGGAAATAAAAGACAACTAGGCCAAACGCAATAATTGAGGGCACATCTTAACATGTATAATTAAACCTTAATTAAACAAAAAATATTGCTCTGGCCCGGCTGCCCCAAATGATAATATAAATCCATTTAAAAAAGTCAAAATACAAATAAGGCAACAAGAGAAGAATTCCACACTCCTCTTTTTTAAAGTAAATTTGTACAGCTGATATGGGCATCTACATCAACATTATGATTTGCCTGAGAAGCTGGACAGGACAAAAAATTATATATATAACAGAATCAGAAATACTTTATTAATCCCCGAGGGGAAATTAAAGTGTGTGTGTGTGTGTGTGTGTGTGTGTGTGTGTGTGTGTGTGTGTGTGTGTGTGTGTGTGTGTTTTTTTAAGCAAAAATATGATTTATTCGATTACTCAATTAATCGGGATATTCTATAGATTACTCGATTACTGAAAAATTTGATGGCTGCAACTAACGATTATTTTGATGCAGCTTAAGTATTTTAGGCATGCGCTTCCGAACAACAAAGAGGACTAATTCATTCATAAATATTTGTTTATACTGTAACTGTGCTGCTCATTCAGCTGTTAAATTTTTTTTTAAAGACTAATAAAATGTCCATTTAAAAGAAAGGCAGAGTGTTAAAAAAGACAATTAACCTTGTATTTAAAAAAAAAAAATAGCAGCAATAAAAACAAACAACAAAACACAAAATCTAACTTCCTCCCCAAAAAAATTAAGCATTTTGCGATGTTTAAAAACCTGCACACTGGTATATTGAATATTGATTAACTTAAGTTATTTTTCACACAACTTGGTCTAACTCTTGTTAGCCAGCTAGGAAGGTAGAAGCTAACACTCTTAAAGAGCCTGTGTCCGCATCCTCCCTCCAGATGTCCGACATCATGCCTTCGCTTTAAATCAGACCTGGGCAATTATTTTGACTCTGGGGCCAAATTTAGAGAAATAAATGTGTCTGGGGGGCAGGTATATCTATTTTTAGGAACAATAATACAAAAACCTCACAATAATGTCTGATTGACTGCTAAAAACGTTATGACAGACCGCCTTAAAAGCGGAATGGAATTTAAACTTTTTTTACTGAATGAGACACCCAGAATGTACGTGAAAATAAAGAATGTGGGGTTAACAATATTAACAATGACTGATAAAACACTGAATATTGACATATGAACGTCACACCCCCTCTCGATTAATATATTTTACAATCAGGCGAAATGCAACAAAAATATGACAAACACAACAAAATATGAACGCAAAGGGTAAAAAAAAAAAAAAATTCTATAATTTGATTTTTCACTAAACTTTAGAACTTTGTTGTAAAAATCTCCTTCCGCATCTGTCCCTGACACCCGCATTTCAGGCTGGCCGCTCTGGACACACTCTGCGGAAACGCTCCCCACCCACACTGCTTGGTGCCTCATCTGAGCTGCTGTGACTTAGATGACCACAGTAACTATTTAGAATACCATAGTAACTAATTAGATTAACATTGTAACTAGTAGGGATGTCCCGATCCGATATTGATATCGGCCCAATATTAGCCAAAAAAGTGAATATCGGATTTTATCGGGCTGAATCTAAAAACTCCGATATAAGCGCTCCGATATAAGCTGTCCATTTGCCGCTGCAGCACTACTATAATAGGTGACTGGTTTGATCACACTCCAACACAGTAGGTGGCGGCAATGCCCCTTAATTAACGTTGGTGGCGGCCGCGGAAGAAGAGCGTCTCTGATCCAGCATGCACAGCCCACGTGATCACAACAACGACAATGCGTGTGCTCAGCAAAGTGTAGTGATGTCGGCTGTGTGGAAGTATTTTAACTCACAGCATGCCGAAATGCTTATCTTCTTAAAAAAAAATCTCCACATTATGCTCGGACTGCAAAAAGTGGAGAAGGAGGAGGAGGAGGTGTAGTAAGGGTAGTCAGCACTGACTGATTATTATTTGTTTTATGCTCTTGTTATTAGAGTGATATGTTTATTGTGTTTACACTATTCTTCAGTGAAGACTAAGAGTAATTACTACATTGTTTTGGGCATAGTCAGTCAGTGAAACTGGAGCTGTGAACTCTTAATTTAGAGCAGTTGGACAATGGACAATATTGTGTTGTTTTTGTGGTTTTTGTCCCTGCCCACAGTTGTTTCCAACATATGCTGACTGTAAAAAAATAACTGAAGTGAACTTGAATTGTTTGCACTTTGAAACGTTTTTCGTTTTTTTTATTGGATTTATTTAGGTTATTTTTCAGGGTCTTCTAATTTATTTTTAATTTATTCTTTTCAATTGTATAATTATGTTGGTATTAGTGGTTATTTTGCCCTTTAAATATAACATTTTGTTTTTATTGGATTTGTTGAGGTAATACTCTTATGTTGAAGGTTAAAATTTATGTAACCAATTGGTTAATAATAAATGGGTCAGTTTTTCCTATACCTACTCTTGCTGACTATTGTTTTCTGTTTTAACACTACAACATCAGTAACAGTAACATCACTTAATCAAACCTTTTCTAACATTCTACAAAACAAAATAAGGAATAAATATATGTATGATTCGTGCCTATATTGTATCGTATTGATATCGGTATCGGCAAATACTCACGGCTACAATATCGGTATCGTATCGGAAGTGAAAAAGTCGTATCGGGACATCCCAAGTAACTAGTATATTAAAGCTAAAGTTAAAGTACCACTGATAGTCACACACACACACACACACTAGGTGTGGTGAAATTACCTTCTACATTTGACCCATACCCTTGCTCCACCCCCTGTGAAGTGAGGGGAGCAGTGAGCAGCAGCGGTGGCCACGTTCGGGAATCATTTTGGTGATTGGTGTTTTGGTGAGTACATGCAAAAAAACCGATTCCAGCCACTGGAATACTTTGTATCGTTCAAGACTTATGGTCATTTGAAAACATCACTCCACATCATGAGGTCAGCTACAGATTCCATCTTAAAGATCTAAACAAATTATTGTTATTATTGTCCGGCGGGCCAGATTGAAAAGCTTAACGGGCCTTATGTGGCCCCTGGGCCTTAATTTGCCCAGGTCTGCTTTAAATGCTAACATATCACAGATGTAGTGCCATTAAAAACAAGATCTGGTTTGCAAAATGGGCAAGGTATTAAGAAGAAGAAGAAAATAAATGTTCCCACACTTTTTGCGAGTGACCCACTTCCAGCCGCACAAACACGTACTGACGTCACAATTATTGTCAACAAATATATTAGTCGGCCCCAAATTTTATTAACAACATTTGTCAACAATGTCGACTAATTGTTACAGCCCTATAATGTTGTGGCTTTTGCAGTTGTGCTGTAGAATAATGTTTTTGTTTTGTAATTAATGATACTGTCTTATGGCGTTTGTTGTGACATTTCACTTTAGATCAAGCCAGGAACCCTCAGTCCGCTCTACTAATCGAGCCATGTCGTCCACAATGTTAATACTTAACGTCCCTTTTTTTTTTTTTTAAGTGTTAAACTTCATATAAAATCTGCCGTTCTTAAATCCAATGTTTTTCTAATAGCGAAAAAAAACTTGCCGAGCAAAGATCGATGTACTTGAAATATATATATATTGAGTATAAATTGACCTTGATATACATCGATCAATTGTTACACACCTGCAAAAAATGCTTGCAAAATGTGGGAGTCACCATTGTAGCCTTAATGCCTCTAAAAACACTTCAAACACTCCATCAATGTTTTATATAAAAAATGCAAGTATATGTATAATGTAGTAACAGACACCTTCATAACAATATATAATATGTACAATATACACACGGGGAGTATATATATATATGTATAATGTAGTAACACACATGTTCATAACAATATTTAATATTGGGGCGGTATAGCTCGGTTGGTAGAGCGGCCAGCAACTTGAGGGTTGCAGGTTCGATCCCCGCTTCCGCCATCCTAGTCACTGCCGTTGTGTCCTTAGGCAAGACACTTTACCCACCTGCTCCCAGTGCCACCCACACTGGTTTAAATGTAACTTAGATATTGGGTTTCACTATGGAAAGCGCTTTGAGTCACTAGAGAAAAAGCGCTATATAAATATAATTCACTTCACTTCACTTCACATTTACCGTATTTTGGTAATTTTATGCATTACCGAAACTAATTTCCTCAGGGCATTTATTTCTGTTCCCAAAGCAATGGATTTCCAACTTTTGGAAGCAAATGTACGTTCCTACATCCGGAAACAAATGCGTGTGTTCTAATCATGGCAGACTTTGTAATAGACGACAAAGACAACTATTTTTGGACAAATGAGGATTGACAGTCTTATCTTTTTGAAACTGAACATACAGAGGCTGAATTGCTGGTTTTAGAAGTGAGCATGATGAGAAGGTGAAACGTTGGAGGAGACGGAAGCCTAAAGAATCAGGACCAGCATTACTCGGTGCTGCAAATGTGAAACTTTAAACCAAGCTATGCCGACATAAATGCTGTGCTTACTCAAAATCAACTGGAAAAAAAATGTCTCCAGCCAGCTGGACCAAACAATCTATGGAGTCTTTCACTATAATATTGATCATTAGCACATCATGCTTGTTGTTCCAACTACATACACTGTCTGGCTAGCTGTGTACAAACAAAACATGAACTAATACTTTACAGATACTGTAATACTATTGTTTTTCAGGCAATACAGATTGGTGTCCTGTCACATTTTGTGCATTACAAACTCAAAAGCCAATCCGCTATAGACGCAAAAGCTAGCTTATTCTTGCTAATGCCGTAGCATGCTGTCGCAAGAGAAAAATAGTTCCTCAGTGTTCACTCTTACAATAACAATGTTGCTACAACTTGGTTATTATACAGGATACGGAACCTAAATAAAGTATTGCTGGCAATTTTTGGATGCATTTTCAAAGTTGTTTAGCGGCGGATTGGATTTTTCCCACTAGCTGCATTGTTAGCCACCAAGAATGAGCCGATTAATACAAATTAGAATGCAAAAAAAAAAAAACTTTTCTCCTTTTGTCTCTCATAAGGATTGTGAACGATGGACAAAATTGAAAAAAAATAGCAGTTGCCCTTTAAATGATGTTGGGGTTATTGTAGCATAGTCTGGATGCATTTCTCAATGGTTCCCTTTAAGCTGGGCATGCAAAGTTTTACATGTTTGTGTTTTTGATGTGCAACTTACAGTGTTTATTGTCAGTGTTTCCCGTTAATTTTGCATTAGATTTGTGGAGGCACACTGGTATTATTGTAACAATACTACAACATTCCCAGGTGGTACACTTCAAAATGAAAGACAAGAAGTGCCATGCATTTACTAGGTAATCAAACACAGGCAGTCTGGAAAGATAGCGACTGAGGGCCCTATTTCACTCTTTGGTAACACTAGCCTCGCTGTGGAAATATGTAAACCAGGGGTGTCCAAGTGCAGCTCTATTTGCCAACCACTGCTGTTTTTTTATTGGCGTCTGAAAAATCAAATAAACCAACCAAAAAAAAAACAGTAATCATGGAAAGGAAGAGCAAAACAAGGCATAGTGTAAGGTAGGCCTGCGAGATAATGGATTTTTATTATAGATGAATTCAAGTTTTATTGTTGCAGACAATTAAAAAAAAATAAATAATAATCTGTTTTTCTCTTTTTGCTCCGGCATACTTACTGCTTACGCCAGTAAGCAAGCCCAAAACTTTAAATGTTCAATTGAGAAGATAGAACATTACTCATGGTTCTCCAAAATGTATCAAAATGTTTTAGTACGACTTTGGTAAGCTACAAAGCCGTACCACTTGATGGATTGTTGGGGCATAATGGCTACCATAGTCAGACGTACTATGCTTGAACATATGTTATTATTATGATTTAAGGACCCCTAAATGGCACCATTTAGGAAACAAATTATCTAGCATTTTTTTTTCGCAATATTATGCAAAACCAACTTTTCACACCTATTGGTTCCTGTTGATGTGTATTTGGGATCCCCATAAGTCCGGAAAATTTGGGCGCATTCGCTATTGTATAAGCTTTTTCTTTTTCTCTTACCTTCTTGTTGTGGGGAATTTATCCTCCACTTTTGCCATTTTCAATATAAAGTAGTGTAAAGTTCTAACTTACATCTGTCAGTAGACTCTCTATGGAAGCACTAACAACTACCGGTGTAGTGGGTTTACATAATTTACCCAAGGAACTTTAGTTATCAGAGAGTTCCGGCGTTGTTGCATTAGTGAACCACGGATGAAGAGACGCTGCTCTGTTATAGATTGAATTCAAGTCTGAATGTCATCAAAACAGTTAGCTCCATCTTTTAACACTTCTTCCACTCCCGTCCTTGCATGTTACACCGCTACAACAAAGATGACGGGGAGAAGACACTATCCAAGTTGAGGCACGTAAATAAGACTGCCCACAAAACAGTCTATCCTGAAGAGAGGGTCGAAAAGCAACTTGAAGATGGTCTGTTAAACAATTTATACAATATTTTAACCAAAAACACACCATTACATGATATGTAGACCACAAGGAAGGGTTGTAAATGTAGAAAAAAAAAATATCATAATATGACTCTTTTGAGCGCCTTATAATCCGGTGCACCTTTTGTATAAAAATAGACCTGAATAGACCCACTCATCGGCAGTGCCCCTTATAATCTTCTGTACATTGTTTTTTATTTGAGCCTGCTTTTTAAGAAAAAAAATTATTCAGGCATCATTGCCAATTAAGCTAAACAGATGATGACGTCATTTAGACCCTATTTACCATGAATTGATTAACGTGGACCCCGACTTAAACAGGTTGAAAAACTTATTCGGGTGTTACCATTTAGTGGTCAATTGTACGGAATATTTACTGAACTGTGCAATCTACTAATAATGGCTCAATCAATCAAAACCCTCTCCCCCAAGGCTATTAGACCGGGGGCCAAGTCTGGCCCGGGAATGACAAGATTTTGCAGACGGTGTTTCCGCATACTGTGGAATGCTAATGCTAAAAACAATCTTAACAACAATCCACCATGCTTTCCGTGTTTGTAGCCAAAAGTTCCACAAAGCAAGGTTCTTTAACGGTGTGCTTTGATGAGTTTGGGGTGTAAAAAGCTGGTCAAACACAACAAGCTGCAACCTAATTTGTATTTCTTTTCTCCATTTCTTAGAAGTGTAGATGTTTCTCACTTTTGTCTGTTGTTGAATGTCTTCAAAGGTTAATGAGTTGAAGCCCTGTTTAGTTTGGAATAGTTCTGCGTCATTTGTTTTTGCACTTTTGTGTCATGTCTTTTTACACATTGTTCATCTCTGTGTCTTTTGTGCCGCCATTGCTTCACTTTCCTTGCTGGGCTGCCTCCTCTTCCCTCCCACCAGTTTGCTACAGGCCCCCGATCGACCCACCATCAGGTACCCACTGGCCTTCAAATGTTCATTCAAACTTATGTGGGGTACAGGTGCACGCCTTGTAGTGATTGATAATGCAATGCACAATAACAATTAACATTTTTATTGTTCCGTTTTCCAACATGGGCTGGGCGATATGGACCAAAACTGATATTTGTAGTCCGACTGGCGGTATACGGTACCTACCAGTATCTTAGAAGACGTGCAAAGTGCTTAAGGTTGCCTAAGTGTTTTACGGCTAGATAACCAGTGTTGAGAGTACTCCGATTATATTTGTCGTAAGTAGTAACGTAATCTGTTGTTTGTTCTTATACGTAATTAATTAGCGGTCACTACAACAAAGTAATTTTCGTTCATTATGTCAGGTTTATAGCCACACGCTTGTGCGCAGGGATAGATTGAGTCTCTACTCGCCACTCAGCCGCTATACTACAGTAACTTTGTCTGCACGGGCTATGGGAAAAGTACTACAATTTGTAGCTAAACATTCGACACACGGAGCGAGCAGCACAGAGGAGCTATCGTTTGCTGCTATGCTAAGTTGTTAACAAAAGTGAACAACATAAACTGATAGGATTAGTGATAAAGTTGCTTCAAGGAGAGGTATAGTTTCTCAAGCAAATTGGTGTATGTTTAAATAAAGCTGTAGTCGCTGACCAAAGCATTGCATCACTCAGGAGTGGAGAAGTTTGCACCGCGCGACATATTTTTTTTAAAAAGTCTGATGCGTTAATAACTGTGTCAGAGAAGCCTCCGTAAATAGGCAAGGGGCTGGAGTAAGCCAAAGATACCCTGTGCTCTGCACGTCAGGCACAAAGAAGAGAAAACGGTATGGCTATATTGTCTAAAATATATACCACTTTCTTAAATATACTATAATACCGCCCAGCTGTGATGACGGTAATGTTGTTCAATTTAATGGTCAAATGATGGTGTCCGGAATGTAATCCGTGGAAATGCTGCTATATTTTGCAGGCTGACTCTCAGGGCAGTATTGTGACAGAACATTTGTGAAAGTAAATAGTATGGTGTTTAGCAACAACATACTACAGAGCCAAGTACTGTATGGTCCCGCTTGATATTAGTCTCTTATGATTCAGTGTTATGAGAATATTAAGGAGCTCATGCCTGGCTGTGTAAATCAATGTGTTTTCACCTTGTGGCTCCAAGAATGCTTTGTGTCTGTGGAACTTGCTGAGTCATACCGGTCACGTCCTCCAGACGTCAAACTACAATCAGATCACTTCACTGTGCTGTTTCTGACTTTATGTCATATGAGGTCAAAAAGTGTTGTGCTGGCTTTTGCGTGAAAACACACAGAGTGCATGCACTGGCTGTCACTAACTGTCGCAATGCTCTGTTGTGCGGATGTGAACTTGGGAAGCAGATGAAACCAAACAGTGGCCTTTTTATTCCACTGGAGAAACGTCCATTGTGCCCTTGTCGGACACTGGACGTGCAGCAGCGAGAAAATTAATTGGCTTGGTCAAGAGATGGTCCTGAAACAGGCATTAGTTTTGTGTCATGTATTTGGTGTACATAAGATCTTTTGAATTTCAATGGCATCCTTTGTATGAGTGCCAGTTTGTGTGTGCGCCCAAAAAGGCAAACCTAGTGGAAAATATTTGAAAAAAAGCTCTTGACTGACTGTCTATTTACTCCAAAGGTTTGGCACTTGTATTTGCTTCAAACTATTCATAATGGATGATAAAGCCATTTCCGCATCAGCTGCCAACATTTGGAGTAGGAGATTTTTTTTTTTAAGATCAACACCCCATGAGATATTTGGGATAATAGTACCTCCTCACAATCCTGTCTGTTCCTTCTGTTGATTAATTAATTATCCATCCATCCATCCATCCATATTTTTCCGCTTATCCGAGGTCTAGTCGCGGGGGCAGCAGCCTAAGCAGAGAAGCCCAGACTTCCCTCTCCCCAGCTACTTCGTCCAGGTCTGCTAGCAGACGAAGTCTCTCCACCGTGTCCTGGGTCTTCCCCTTGTTCTCCTACCGGTCGCGCGTTTAGCTTTCGGTCATGACCACAGGTGAGGATAAGGATGCATATCAGTAAATTAAGAGCTTTGCTTTCCGGCTTAGCTCCTTCTTCACCACGATGAACCAATACGGGGCCCGCATCACTGCATAAGCTTCACCGATCCGCCTGTCGATCTCACAAGGTACTTGAACTCCTCCCCTTTGGGACCTAATCTCCAACCCAACCCAGAGAGGGCACTTCACCCTTGTCCGGTTGAGAACCATGGACTTGGAAGTGCTGATTTTAATTTCTGTCGCTTCACACTCAGCTGCGAACCGATCTAATGAGAAGTAAAGATGCTGACCAGATTAAGCCAGCGTCATCCGCAAAAAATAATTTCTGAGAAATTACATTTTTCTTATTGGAATTTAAGATAAAATATTTACAGTATTTTCCGGATTATAGATATTTATAGTATATGAGCTGCACGCACTAAATTTCAAAAGAAAAAATAATTTCCAAGTATTAGCTGCACCTTCCACTCCTCTCTGAGCTACCACCTTATCGTGGTAGAGGAGTTTGAGAATCCCACAACTGGCTGGTGGACACCAGTGATGAGGGATGCCGTCAAGCTGCAGAAGGAGTCCTTTCTGCTTGTGGGTCTCCGTAGACTAGAGATGCGCGGATAGGCAATTATATCATCCGCAACCGCATCACCAAAGTCGTCATCCACCCGCCGTCCACCCGAACCAGCATTTTATCAGAACCGCAACCGCCCACCACCCGCCCGGTGAAATACATCAGAGGTCGGCCACCTTTACCACTCACAAAGCTATTTAAACCCGTTTTACAGAGTAATGAAGACAATGGGAGCCGCTAATGTTCTCGCGAATATCCAATGGTGTTCATCCTGATGACAGGAATAAGGGCGTGCTGTGAAGCCATTGCCTTTGACATCTTCAACAACATGTGCAAACCGATTGTTAGTCCGGCAACATGTTGTGTGCAGTTTCCGCAATCACACGTACATGATTGAAAGGCATACTGGGTGATACAGAGTACACTGATGGTTGTGATATAAACAATTTTAACACTCTTACTAATATGCGCCACGCTGTGAAGCCACACCAAACAAGATTGACAAACACATTTCGGGAGAACATCCTCACAGTAACACAACATAAACGCAACACAACAAATACCCAGAATCCTTTCATCCGCGACTATTCCTGAATATATTTTACACCCCCGCGCTCCCGACCCCGCCCACCTTACCGACGCACGGGGGGGTGTTGCTGCTAGCAGGGTCTATGTTGCGTTTATGTTGTGTTACTGTGAGGATGTTCTCCCGAGGATTCCGATCCCAGAACCATGTATATCAAATATTTCCGGATGGTTCAACCGCCACCCGCCCGAATCTAATTAAAATCTATTTTTTCTTCATGTCACCCGCCCGACCCGCGGTTTATCCGCGGACTCCGCGGATGAGACCGCAAACCGCGCATCTCTACCGTAGACAGTGATCAGGTACCAACAGGCCGAGCGGTGCGTGGCTTCGGCAGCAAAAACTCGGACATGGGAGGAGTTTGGGGAAGCCATGGAAAACGACATCTGGATGGCCTCAAAGTGATTCTGGATCACCATCTGCAATCTCAGGAGGGGGATGCAGTGCAATGTCAACACCGTGTGTGGTGGGGATGGTGTGGATCGTTGGAAGCAATACTTTGAAGACTTCCTCAATCCCACCTACACGTCCACATTGCCGGCAGTAAATCGGACCCGTTTCCAGTGAGGGTTGGACTCCTCCAGGGCTGCCCTTTGTCACCCATTCTGTTCATAAATTTTATGGACAGTGTTTCATAGGACCACCAAAATATATCTGTGTCCTCGCTGTGCTGTACGGGCCGTGTCATACGCACTTTTCCACCACTTATGGCAGTAATGACCATATCAAACAGATCTCTGAAGCTAAAGCGCAAAAATTATGACAAAATTATTTAATTGACATGTTGGTAAAGAAACATAAACAATTTTTTATTATTAATTTAGTTAGATTGAATGTATTGTTGCACTGCATAACTGTTTGTAAAAAAAAAATGTTCACCAGTTTTTATGAGTCCTTTCTTTTGCATTATATTTTATTTATTTATTTATTTTAATAAGCCTTGCCAACGCCTAAGGTTTGTGTTAAAAAACACTTTGTGATTAACACATGCTTCCATAGAATTAGAAAAATGTGTAGTTTAGATAGAATTCTTAAATAGTTGAGGCCCGTCTGTAGTAGAAAAGTTAGGGCCCATTTTGGAACATCCATCCATTTTCTACCGCTTATTCCCTTTTGGGGTTGCGGGGGGCGCTGGCGCCTATCTCAGCTACAATCGGGCGGAAGGCGGGGTACACCCTGGACAAGTCGCCATCTCATCGCAGGGCCAACACAGATAGACAGACAACATTCACACACTAGGGCCAATTTAGTGTTGCCAATCAACCTATCCCCAGGTGCATGTCTTTGGAAGTGGGAGGAAGCCGGAGTACCCGGAGGGAACCCACGCATTCACGGGGAGAACATGCAAACTCCACACAGAAAGATCCCGAGCCTGGATTTGAACCCAGGACTGCAGGAACTTCGTATTGTGAGGCAGACGCACTAACCATTGTTGTGCTTATTTTACTCATTAAACGAATCATGGGAGTAACAAAATACAAATTGATGGGGTTTTTTTTACAATGGATTTACTGGATGAATGGTTGCAGCTTTACCCATGAGCCACAAGAAGATAGGACTTTGTTGTTGTTATTGTATGGTATCAAGTGTGAATACACATTTAGAAGTCAGTCTCTCACATTACAGCGAAGGAAGAACATAACAGCCATGGAGTTTCGTTATGGCTGCACCGGGCCAAATGAGTACCATGAAATGAAGATACGAGTGAGAACATAGCCCTGCAAAGTGTGCCTGTGACGGTCTGCTCGGTGTCAACAAGCAGATAATTGTTCCTGTTAAGTTTCTTCTAATCCAGGGGTCGGGAACCTTTTTGGCGGAGAGAGCCATGAAAGCCAAATATTTTAAAATGTATTTCTATGAGAGCCATATAATAATTTTTAACACTGAATACAACTAAATGCGTGAATTTTTAAGTAAGGCCAACATTTTTAGAGTCTATTAAGTCTTTTATTCTTTTTAATAACATTGTTATTCTGAAGCTTATCAACAACAAATAAAATACTTCTTTTTTTTATTTTTTATTAAATCAACACAAAAACACACAAAATACACTTTCCATCAGTGCATCAACCCCCCAAAGAAAACCCCTCCCTCCCCCGTTCACACCCAGCCACACCCACTCACACAAAAAAGGGTTGTTTCTTTCTGCTACCAAAATGCTGGTTCCCACAACATATATAACACAGTCTGCAAGGGACATAGTCCCTGAAACACACATGATTGTGTGTGTCGCCGGTCCACTAACACTATCATTAATTACTATTTTTTATGTAATTGTTTTATATGATTTTACTTTCTTTTTTATCCCAAAAAAATGTCATTGTTTTCCTTTTTTTTAATCTCATTTTATTTTATTAAAATAAAAAAATAAAAAATAAATAAATAACCTTATCTTCATCAGACCAGGTTGTTAATGGAATTAGACTTGTCTAAAAGGTTTTTAAAACCAGGTCCAGTCCAGACAATGTCAAAGTGGGCCTCAGCAACACACACCCTCATCCATGTACAACAACAAAAATTAGGGAAACAACAGATTGCATATAAGTTATAAACAAAATTACATTTTCATAAAAAGCATTTGTGTATAGTCCATATTATGTCCAAGTCAGATTCAACACACACCTTCATTTTGTACACTCAAAAAAAGGGAACACAACAACAGATAGCATATATGTTGCTGTTGTTGCATATCTATAAACATTATTACATTTTCATAATAAGCCTTTAAGGATTTCCCATCTTTTTTCATGTTTTTTGGCATCATTATCGTTGTCAATCATGTATCTTTCTAAAGTTAAAAAATACTGAATAAATGTTTTAAAGAAAGTAATACTAAGTGAATATCTATTTTTGGCCTTAAAAATAAACCTTTTACCAAGTACTATAATTAAATTAACTAAGTCATGCTTGTCAATAAACTCTCCTAAAATAACAGAAACTATATCAAGCTTCATAAACAAACCAATCCTTGAACACGTTTTTTCAACTTCCACCCAAAAGGAAGACACAATATGACAATACCAAAACAAATGCAGGGTGGATTCAGATTCCTGACAGCAAAAGCGGCAATCATCTGACTCAGTCATATTCCATAGTTTTAACATTTTCCCCGTTGGTAAGAAGTTATAAATAATTTTAATTTGAAAATAACGGTTTTGCACATCGATAGTAGTTTTGTAGATTAGTTTGAATATGGCATCACACGGCAACGGGCAGTCAAAAAAGTCCTCCCATTTTCCATATGTGTTATATGGGACAGCCTTCAAAGATTTCTTTATTAAATAAAAATTATATATTTTTTTATTAATTTTAGTTCCTTTTTGCCAACTAGAATTTCTTATTAGAGGTTTACAAACTAGTAATTTAGTAGTTCCATAATTAATTATTTGTTTCCATCCTTTCCTAATTACTCCAGTTAGTTGATTAAAAGAAAAGCTTGAACAAGCATCACCATACATAGTTCTAAATTCATCATACTTCATAATTTTACCATTCTCATTGATCATATCACTGACAAAAATTATTCCTCTTTCAAACATATTTTTCCAAAAGAAAGGCTTTCCATCTATTAAAATATTAGAGTTCATCCATATTATCTGCTGCAAAATATCATCTCTTTTTTTTGGCACATGAAATTGAAAACACCACCATGAGTGGATTGTTTCCTTTATGAACCCCTCCATGTTTCCCAGCAGACTCTCTACATAAGAATAATGGGAGGGGATCACTTGTAAAAAAGGATACAATTATCTTTGATATACTTATTACCCTTAATGCTACTTCTTGAACAGGTGGGGTAGAAAATGGATGGATGGATTTAAATGCAGGGCTTCACGGTGGAAGAGGGGTTAGTGCGTCTGCCTCACAATACGAAGGTCCAGACTAGTCAGGGTTCAATCCCGGGCCTGGGATCTTTCTGTGTGGAGTTTGCATGTGTTCCCCGTGAATGCGTGGGTTCCCTCCGGGTACTCTGGCTTCCTCCCACCTCCAAAGACACGAACCTGGGGATAGGTTGATTTGCAACACTAAATTGGCCCTAGTGTGTGAATGTGAGTGTGAATGTTGTCTGTCTATCTGTGTTGGCCCTGCGATGAGGTGGCGACTTGTCCATGGTGTACCCCGATAGGCACCAGTGCCGCCCGACCCCAAAGGGAATAAGCGGTAGAAAATGATGGATGGATTTAAATGCATGAGAATGTTTTGTATTGTCAACGTTGTTTTTAACACTTTAACACGTACCATGAATAGATTTACGTGGACCCCAACTTAACCAAGTCGAAAAACTTATTTTGGTGTTACCATTTAGTGGTCAATTGTACGGAATATGTACTGTACTGTGCAATCGACTAATAAAAGTTTCAATCGATCGATCAATCAAAACTGTGATTACAAGCGGAATTATTCATTACTTATCGTGTCAAAGGGGAACATTATCACAATTTCAGAAGGGTTAAAACCAATACAAATCAGTTCCCAGTGGCTTATTTTATTTTTCGAAGCTTTTTTTTCAATTTCACCCATCGTGGAATATCCCGAATATAGCGACATTAGCTCGGATTCAGACTCGGATTTCAGCGACTTAAGCGATTCAACAGATTACGCATGTATTGAAACGGATGGTTGGAGTGTGGAGGCAGGTAGCAAAAACAAAATTGAAGAAGAAACTGAAGCTATTGAGCGAATAGCTATTGAAGCTATTCGGCGATCGCCTTCTAACCAACGATTGCATCTTTTGACCACTGGAGCAACTTAAATATGTCGATTGGTAAGTGTTTGTTTGGCATTAAATGTGGTTGGAGGGAAAGGCTGGATGCAAATATAGCTACAGATGTACATACAGCTAGTCTAAATAGCATGTTAATATCGATTAGCTGGCAGTCACGCCGTGACCAAATATGTCTGATTAGCACATAAGTCAATAACATCAACAAAACTCACCTTTGTGATTTTGTTGACTTTATCGTTGGAAATGCATCTGCTTTGAGTGTCGCAGGATATCCACACATTCTTGCCATTTCTGCCATGTTAGCATCGATTAGCATGCCATGCTAATCGATGCACACTCCACGTAAGACAACTTGAATCCGTCCCTGATCGTGTTGTTACACCCTCCGACAACACACCGACGAGGCATGATGTCTCCAACATACGGAAAACAGTCGAAAAAAACGGAAAATAACAGAGCTGATTTGACTTGTGTGTGTAATGTGTTTGAGAAAATGGTGGATTGCAGTGATGGGATCGGGATTTCTTTTGACTGTACTGAATCACTAGAAGCAGTTCCTTAATTTGATTTGTTCAAAAGATTTGTTCACCAAATCACTTCTGCAGCAGCAGTTCTGTGAGCAGGTCGGCAAATCATGAGTCAGTCAGTAACAGCTTCCCCAGCGGCAGATCTCAGTGTGTGTTAGTTCGCGAACGACACAAGCCCTCAGCACCCAATGAACGACGCACACAGTGACTGAACGAGATCCTCAATGTGACGGCATCCTCGGCGACACAGTCAGTTCTCTGTGTCAGTACGTTCGCGAACGTGATTCACGTCACGACACAGTCAGTTCTCTTTGTCAGTACGTTCGCGAATGTGATTCACGTGTTCCACGTGATTCACGTCGCAACACAGTCAGTTCTTTGTGTCAGTACGTTCGCGAACGTGATTCATGTGATTCACGTCGCGACACAGTCAGTTGTCTGTGTCAGTACGTTCGCGAACGTGATTCACATGAATCACGTCGCGACATAGTCAGTTCTCTGTGTCAGTACGTTTGCGAATGTGATTCACGTGATTCGCGCCAGTTCCACTCATACCGGCATGGTCGCAGCGGAGCTCAACTGAACTGAGAAAGGAACGAATCAGTTCATAAAGTGATTCGGTTCAGTACGTTCACTCAAGAGATTCGTTCGTTCGAACGGATCGTTCTCAAATGACACAACACTAGTGGATTGCTTCCCATTGTAACGTCACGGGTGAAAGGTCATCGCTCCGACAGCGAACAATTGAAAGGTGTTTAAATCGCCAAATTCACCCTTTTAGAGTTCGGAAATCGTTTAAAAAAAACATATGGTCTTTTTTCTGCAACATCAAGGTATATATTGACGCTTACATAGGTCTGGTTATAATGTTCCCCTTTAAGCAATGTCAGCTAAGGTTTATCTGAGAGCCAGATGCAGTCATCAAAAGAGCCACTCCTGGCTCGAGAGCCATAGGTTCCCTACCCCTGTTCTAATCCATCTCACGCTCCGTGGCTGGTTTTGTTCTCTTGAGTGGTCTATGACAGGTAGATGGAAATGTGTGTGCAGTCTCACCAGTGCAATTGGCTTTTTCTCTCTTTCCTGCTCTCAAGGGAGGATTCAGGCCCATCCAGGTAACACATTTGCCCTGGCAGACCTGCATGGCATGATAATGATGAGGGGTCATCCCCAAACGATGCCATCCCTCCCCCCACGAGGAACATTGATTTTTGTCTACTCATAACGTGGCCATTTTGTATGTTCCTCATGATGACTCATCTCTTAACAAGCTTGCACATTTGAACAAAAAGCATGCAGAATGGAAGATGCATGAATTAGGATTTATTTATTTTTACTTTCTTGTTTGCCTGTAACTCCTTGCTTGTTGCCTGGATACAGTTCTGGAGGGGATCTATTTCAAGTTCACCTTACAAGACACTTGTCTGATGACTAATATCTGACTGGCTTTTATAGTCCTATTTAACCCTTTCCAGGTCACTTGCCCTATTTCACAAGGCCTTTTACAACATTCAACCAGATTGTTTGTTTTTGCCATTTTTCAGCTATTTTTACTATACAGCTGATTCGGATCTTAGTTGTTTGGGGGCACACTTTAGATATGGCTGTTATTTGCACGCCCGTCACAGTCATAATTATCTATTTGCTTTGTTGGCTGACTTCCAGAACAAGCTCTAAACCATACTTGCCAACCCTCCTGGATTTTCCGGGAGACTCCCGAAATTCAGCGCCTCTCCCGAACACCTCCCGGGGCAAATTTTCTCCCGAAATACAGGCGGAGCTGGAGGCCATGCCTCCTCCAGCTCCATGCGGACCTGAGTGAGGACAGGCTGTTTTCACGTCCCCTTTCCCACAATATAAACAGAGTGTCTGCCCAATGACGTTATAACTGTAGAATGATCGAGGGCGAGTTCTTGGTTTCTTATGTGGGTTTATTGTTAAGCAGTTTCATTAACGTCCTCCCAGCACGGTAACAACACACAACAACAGCAGTCATGTTTTTGTCTACCAACAGCAATGTTGTGACACTTTTAAACAGGACAATACTGCCACCTACTGTATATGCACCACAAAACCTCCAGGCAACTTCAACCCTTTACTAATATCCTCCTCCATTCACATCCCATCTCCCCGGATTGTAAATAACCTAATGTAAATAATCAAATGTATTTCTAATGTATATACTTGTTCTTATGCTATCTGAACTCACTATGTTCACTGCTCGCTGTACATATCCTACTAAGTAAGACCTACACTGTTTCAATGTCCATTTCTCTGTTGATGCAATTGTTGATGACTGAAGTACTGATATCAACCAAAGCTCCTCATCCCACCCCAAGGACTGTAAATAATGTAAATAATTCAACGTATATACTATGATTATTACCTTGTATATGCTGATAGTATATATTTGTACCATGAATTGATTAACGTGGACCCCGACTTAAACAAGTTGAAAAACTTATGCGGGTGTTACCATTTAGTGGTCAATTGTACGGAATATGTACTGAACTGTGCAATCTACTAATAAAAGTTTCAATCAATCAATAATGCATATGTGACAATAACACTTACGGCTTTTAGAGAGTGCCGTGCACAACTGCGCACACAACGGCTGTAAATATACTCCTCCCCTCTTAACCACGCCCTCCACCTCCCGAAATCCGAGGTCTCAAGGTTTGATTGATTGACTGATACTTTTATTAGTAGATTGCACAGTTCAGTACATATTCCGTACAATTGACCACTAAATAAATGGTAACACCCGAATAAGTTTTTCAACTTGTTTAAGTCGGGGTCCACGTTAATCAATTCATGGTACAAATATATACTATCAGCATAATACAGTCATCACACAGGTTAATCATCATGGTATGTACATTGAATTATTTACATTATTTACAATCCGGGGGGTGGGATGAGGAGTTTTGGTTGATATCAGAACTTCAGTCATCAACAATTGCATCAACAGAGAAATGGACATTGAAACAGTGTAGGTCTTAGTAGGATATGTACAGCCATATCTGCACTTTACTTCCGCAGTAGAGTGCAGAGGTCCTTTGTCCAAATCCGGCACCCGGCAACCTCCGATTAGAGCATTCATGGATGATCTCACGGCAACCACAACATCAGTGTCTGGATCCAGATGGCTCCTTCAAGGCCTTGATCGACTCATTAGTTGGGCAAGAATGAGTTTCAAGCCCTCTAAATCCAGGTCCTTGGTCTTGAGGAAAGGTAAAGTATCCGACCACTTTCGCTTCAGTCTGGCAGACATCCAAATTCCATCTGTGTCAGAAAAGCCAGTGAAGAGCCTGGGCAAGCTCTTCACTGGTGATCTGAAGTATTCCGCTGCACGTCAAGCTACCAGCGATAACCTCAACATGTGGCTCTCGGCTGTGGACAAGTCGGGACTTCCAGGGAAGTTCAAAGCCTGGATATGTCAGCATGGCATCCTGCCTCGTATCCTCTGGCCGCTGCTGATGTACAAATTCCCAATGACCATCGTGGAGGGATTTGAGAGGAAGATCAGCTTGTCCCTGCGCAGGTGGCTGGGTCTGCCATGGAGTCTAAGCAGCATTGCTTTGTTTGGGCACAACACCAAGCTGCAGCTTCCTTTCAGTAGTCTGGCAGAGGAGTTCAAGGTTTCCAGGGCCAGAGAAGTCCTGCTCTACAGAGATTCTGCTGATGGGAAAGTATCGTCAGCAGGTGTGGAGGTCAGAACAGGAAGGAAGTGGCGTGCCCAGGATGCAGTGGAGCGGGCAGAGGCGAGGTTGCGGCACAGCACCGTGGTGGGAACCGTAGCTACTGGTCGGGCTGGGCTGGGTAGTAACACCAAACCAAGCTACGGCAGAGCCAGAGGAAAGGAAAGGAGAAAGTTGGTCCAAGAGGAGGTTCGCGCCGAGGTGGAAGAGGCTCGCTTCAGCAGAGTGGTGGTGATGAGCAAGCAGGGGGCCTGGACCAAGTGGGAGCACATAGCTGGTCGCAAGATCACCTGGACCGAACTCTGGAAAGCGGAGCCACACCAGTTTAAGTTATTGGTCCAGTCAGTTTATGATGTCCTCCCAAGCTCTGCTAACTTATTCACCTAGGGCCTGATAGACACACCTGTGTGCCAGCTCTGTCAGAAAAGAGGATCATTAGAACACATCCTCAGCTGATGCTCAAAGGCATTGGGAGATGGCAGGTACCGGTGGCGCCACGACCAGGTCCTGCGGGCAATAGCAGACACTATCTGCACTGGCATCAACACCAGTAAGCGGCAACACCCAACCAAGAGCACAATTGCCTTTGTCCGAGCAGGAGAGAAACCTCAATCCTCCAAGAAGACCCAGGGTGGCCTGCTAACAACAGCAAGGGACTGGCAGCTCTTGGTTGATCTAGGAAGGCAGTTGCGATTCCCAGACATCATTTCAACTATAACACTACGGCCAGACATGGTCTTGATGTCTGGAACCAGCAAGCAGGTGGTGCTCCTTGAGCTAACTGTCCCCTGGGAGGACAGAATGGAGGAAGCTCAGGAAAGGAAGAGGGCGGAATATGCAGATCTTGTGGCTGACTGCCGGAGGAACGGGTGGAAGGCCCGCTGCGAGCCTATTGAGGTGGGCTGCAGGGGTTTTGCAGGCAAGTCCTTACACCGTGTCCTGGGGCTCCTTGGGATTTGTGGACTGCACAGGCGAAGAGCCATAAAAAACATCTTGGAAGCGTCTGGAAAGGCTTCACGTTGGCTCTGGTTGAGGAGGGGGGAGGCATGGCGTAGTGCGCTACCTGGACACAAGTCGAGGGACTGATCATCCTCGGCTGGGTCGCCCGGGTGAGGGTGTTTGATTAAGACCCGAAACACCCTATGACCCCGGGAGAATCACTGAAGATGTGTCCAGGTTGCACCATGCGGTGTATGATAGTACTATGACATTGAAACAGTGTAGGTCTTACTTAGTAGGATATGTACAGCCAGCAGAGAATATAGTGAGTTCAGATAGCATAAGAACAAGTAAATACATTAGAAGTACATTTGATTATTTACATTTGGTTATTTACAATCCGGGGACATGGGTTATGAATGGGGGAGGGTATTAGTAAAGGGTTGATGTTGCCTGGAGGTGCTGTTTTAGAGCGGTTAAGAGAGGTTGGCAAGTATGCTCTAAACCAGGGGTGTCAAACGTACGGCCCGAGGGCCGGATCAGGCCCGCAAACAGGTTTTATACTGCCTGCGGGATGAGTTTAAGTATAAAAAATACCCTGAAATTTTTGAATTAAAGAAACTGCAGTTCTAAATATGTCCACTAGATGTCGCCATAGCAATTATTTAGTTATTTGTAGATGATGCTACATACTTGCAAAATAATCCACATGATGTTAGTACATCAGTCGAGGAAAATGATCAAACTACATAAATAACATACTGTAATTTGATTTTGATATTATTTTCTTATATGATGGATTGAAAATTAACAGCAATGATAATTTATTCAGAAAACATAAATAACGACAAAGTATATATACTATTAACCGCAACAGGTAGCTCGGTTGGTAGAGTGGCCGTGTCAGCAACTCGAGGGTTCCAGGTTCGATCCCCGCCTCCGCCGTCCTAGTCACTGCCGTTGTGTCCTTGGGCAGGACACTTTTACCACCTCCTCCCAGTGCCACCCACACTGCTTTAAAGGCCTACTGAAATGAGATTTTCTTATTTAAACGGGGATAGCAGGCCCATGCTATGTGTCATACTTGATCATTTCGCGAAATTGCCATATTTTTGCTGAAAGGATTTAGTAGAGAACATCCACAATGAAGTTTGCAACTTTCGGTGCTAAGAGAAAAGCCCTGCCTCTACCGGAAGTCGGAAACAATGACGTCACATGTTGACGGCTCCTCACATATTCACATTGTTTTTAATGGGAGCCTCCAACAAAAACTGCTATTCGGACCGAGAAAACGACAATTTCCCCATTAATTTGAGCGAGGATGAAAGATTTGTGTTTGAGGATATTGATAGCGACGGACTAGAAAAAAGAAAAAAAAACAAGTTTAAAAAAAAACGCAATTGCATTGAGACGGATTCATATGTTTTTAGTGACATTTACTAGGATTTTCTGGGAAATCCCTTATCTTTCTATTGTGTTGCTAGTGTTTTAGTGAGTTTTATAGTACCTGATAGGCGGAGGCGTGTGTCCACGGGTGTGTTGACGCACAGTGTCTCATGAGGGAAGTCGACGGCAGCTGTATGGACGGCACAAGCTCAGCTGATACCCGGTAAGAAGCGACTTTTAACCACAATTTTGTCACCGAAAACTGCTGGTTGACATTCGGTTGGGATCCATGTCCACACAGATCCATAGTAAAGTTTCACCTCTGTGAATTTTAAACAAGGAATCACAGTGTGTTTGTGTAGCTAAAGGCTAAAGCTTCCAAACTCCATCTTTCTACTTTGACTTCTCCAATATTAATTGAACAAATTGCAAAGGATTCTGCAACACAGATGTCCAAATTACTGTGTAATTATGCGGTTAAAGCAGACAACTTTTAGCTGTGTGTGTGCGCAGCGCTCCTATTCCTAACAGCCCGTGTCGTCAAGCGTACACGTCATCATTACGCAACGTTTTCAAGAAAAAACTCCCGGAAAATTTTAAATTGCAATTTAGTAAACTAAAAAGGCTGTATTGGCATGTGTTGAAATGTTAATATTTCATCATTGATATATAAACTATCAGACTGCGTGGTGGGTAGTAGTGGGTTTCATTAGGCCTTTTTTATTTTTTTATTAAATCAACACAAAAACACACAAGATACACTTTCCATCAGTGCATCAACCCCCCAAAGAAAACCCCTCCCTCCCCCATTCACACCCAGCCACACCCACTCACACAAAAAAGGGTTGTTTCTTTCTGCTACCAAAATGCTGGTTCCCACAACATATATAACACAGTCTGCAAGGGAAACAGTCCCTGAAACACACATGATTGTGTGTGTCGCCGGTCCACTAACACTATCATTAATTACTATTTTTTATGTAATTGTTTTATATGATTTTACTTTCTTTTTTATCCCCAAAAAATGTCACTGTTTTCCTTTTTTTTAATCTCATTTTATTTTATTAAAAAAATAAAAAATAAAAAAAATAACCTTATCTTCATCAGACCAGGTTGTTAATGGAATTAGACTTGTCTAAAAGGTTTTTAAAACCAGGTCCAGTCCAGACAATGTCAAAGTGGGCTCAGCAACACACACCCTCATCCATGTACAACAACAAAAATTAGGGAAACAACAGATTGCATATAAGTTATAAACAAAATTAAATTTTCATAAAAAGCATTTGTGTATAGTCCATGTTATGTCCAAGTCAGATTCAACACACACCTTCATTTTGTACACTCAAAAATAGGGAACACAACAACAGATAGCATATATGTTGCTGTTGTTGCATATCTATAAACATTATTACATTTTCATAATAAGCCTTTAAGGATTTCCCATCTTTTTTCATGTTTTTTGGCATCATTATCGTTGTCAATCATGTATCTTTCTAAAGTTAAAAAATACTGAATAAATGTTTTAAAGAAAGTAATACTAAGTGAATATCTATTTTTGGCCTTAAAAATAAACCTTTTACCAAGTACTATAATTAAATTGACTAAGTCATGCTTGTCAATAAACTCTCCTAAAATAACAGAAACTATATCAAGCTTCATAAACAAACCAATCCTTGAACACGTTTTTTCAACTTCCACCCAAAAAGAAGACACAATATGACAATACCAAAACAAATGCAGGGTGGATTCAGATTCCTGACAGCAAAAGCGGCAATCATCTGACTCAGTCATATTCCATAGTTTTAACATTTTCCCCGTGGGTAAGAAGTTATAAATAATTTTAATTTGAAAATAACGGTTTTGCACATCGATAGTAGTTTTGTAGATTAGTTTGAATATGGCATCCCACGGCAACGGGCAGTCAAAAAAGTCCTCCCATTTTCCATATGTGTTATATGGGACAGCCTTCAAAGATTTCTTTATTAAATAAAAATTATATATTTTTTAATTAATTTTAGTTCCTTTTTGCCAACTAGAATTTCTTATTAGAGGTTTACAAACTAGTAATTTAGTAGTTCCATAATTAATTATTTGTTTCCATCTTTTCCTAATTACTCCAGTTAGTTGATTAAAAGAAAAGCTTGAACAAGCATCACCATACATAGTTCTAAATTCATCATACTTCATAATTTTACCATTTTCATTGATAATATCATTGACAAAAATTATTCCTCTTTCAAAAATATTTTTCCAAAAGGCTTTCCATCTATTAAAATATTAGAGTTCATCCATATTATCTGCTGCAAAATATCATGTCTTTTTTTTTTGGCACATGAAATTGAAAACACCACCATGAGTGGATTGTTTCCTTTATGAACCCCTCCATGTTTCCCAGCAGACTCTCTACATAAGAAAAATGGGAGGGGATCACTTGTAAAAAAGGATATAATTTTCTTTGATACATTACATGTTATCTGTCCAACAGGACACTTGTGTACCACTCAGTATTTAAGTACATCTTTGGAACAATTGATGCTTTTAAAGAGAGACACACAGCTTCGAGGTTGAGAAGTTTTAGGCCCCCATATTCATACTCATTGTACAAAACCTTTCTTTTAATCTTTTCTGGTTTGCCGTCCTAGACAAAATCAAAGACCCTCCGTTCATAAACCTTAAAGAAGTTTTGTGATGGAGCTGGTAATGAAAAAAGCAAAAAAATAAACTGAGGAATAATTAACGAGTTGACAATAGATATTTTACCATATAAGGTTAAGGATTTCCCTTTCCATAGTTGCATAATTTTGTCCAGCTTTCTTAGTCGATTATCATAATTTACTGAGCATAGATCTTCCAGATTCTCTGGTACAACAACACCAAGTATGTTAACAGGTCCATCTGTCCACAAAACAGGCACTTTGCATTCCATTCGGAAGGATGTTCCCTTTAGATTTCCGATCCTTAAAATTTTACATTTATCATAATTAAGCTTAAGCCCAGATTGCTGTGAAAATATATCCAAAAGATCAAGGAGGTTCCGCAAACAATGAGGATTGGGGCTGATAAAGAAGCTTGTATTGTCTGCATACATTATTTTACTTTCAATATTATTATTGCTGAGCCCTTCAATATTTCGATTCAATCTAACTTTAATCGCTAATATTTCCATAGCAATAATAAATAGGTATGGAGACAAAGGGCACCCTTGTTTTAGACCTCTTAATAGAGGTATTGTCCCAGAGATGTATCCGTTACTGATAATTTTAAAGTTAGTTTTATTATATAGTGTCTTGATCCAATGTAATAGAGAGTTGCCAAAATTGAAAAAAACTAAGCTTTTACAAATAAAATCTAAGCTAATTTTGTCAAAAGCCTTCTCCAGGTCGGCTACAAAAATTAAGCCTCTTTTATTCTCCATATTATAATTTTCAATAATTTCTAATAACCGTCTAATATTATTTCCTATGTTTCTTCCTTGTAGGAAACCTGATTGATCTTGGTGAATAATATTTGACAAAACAGACTTAAGTCGTGTAGCCAAACATTTTGCCAGTATCTTAGCATCATAACACTGAAGTGTTATTGGTGTCCAATTTTTAAGATAAACTGGGTCTTTATACTGACCATTTATTTCCTGTTTCAACATTAAAGAAATAATACCTTCTGTTTGAGTGTTAGACAAAGAACCTATTTTATATGAGTAATTAAAACTAGAAAGCAATGGTTTCTTAATCTTTTCATAAAATACTTGATAAACCTCAATAGGTATTCCATCTAATCCTGGGGTTTTCCCTGGATGAAAAGATTTAACAGCTTCCACAAGTTCTTCCTCTCCAATGAGGCCTTCACATAAAAGGTTTTCCTCAGAATTCAATTTTTTTTTCATAATTTTCTGGAAAAAAAATTGTAGTTTTAGGAAGAATTACCTTCGTATTGTGAGGCAGACACACTAACCTCTCTGCCACCGTGAAGCACAATACGAAGGTCCTGCAGTCCTGGGTTCAAATCCAGGCTCGGGATCTTTCTGTGTGGAGTTTGCATGTTCTCCCCGTGAATGCGTGGGTTCCCTCCGGGTACTCCGGCTTCCTCCCACTTCCAAAGACATGCACCTGGGGATAGGTTGATTGGCAACACTAAATTGGCCCTAGTGTGTGAATGTGAGTGTGAATGTTGTCTGTCTATCTGTGTTGGCCCTGCGATGAGGTGGCGACTTGTCCAGGGTGTACCCCGCCTTCCGCCCGATTGTAGCTGAGATAGGCACCAGCGCCCCCCGCGACCCCAAAAGGGAATAAGTGGTAGAAAATGGATGGATGGAAGGAGGAATTACCGGATTAGAAAAAATATTTTTAAAGTAATTTTCCATTTCTTTCAACAATGTGGTGTGCGTATTCAATACCTTTCCATTTGTTTTAATAAGCTTGGAAATGTTCTTTTTGGAACGATTTTTTGTTTGGATATTTAAGAAGAATTTAGAACACTTCTCACCTTTTTTCATCCAGATTGCTCTGTTGCAGTCATAACTTTTCAATAATTTTTTTTCAACTAAGTCTGCTAACTCTTCTTGTTTGGCTGTAAAGGAATTTAGTTGCTCACTAGTTGGATTATCATTACCATCTATATTTTTTTGTAAGTCCTCAATTTCTTTCTTTAATTCCTGTTCTGCCATTTTGAATTGTTTTTTTTCCCATGAAGAGTACGCAATTGCGTATCCCCTAAAACAACATTTGAAGGCTTCCCAAACTGTTTGAGGGTTTGATGATCCTACATTGTTTTTAAAAAAGTCAGTAATAAATTGCTTTGTTTTTTCAATAAATTTATCATCCTGTAGAAGCATTTGATTAAACTTCCAATATCTGGGTCCACGTGTATTATCTTCAATTGAAATAGTTAATCCTATACAATTATGATCCAAACGCAATTTATCATCGATTGATATTGCAGTTACTTTGTTTAGCAATGAAAATGATATCAAAAAATAGTCAATACGACTTGCCTGGTTTTATCTTCTCCATGTATACCGTACTAACCAAGGGTTTTTGAATCTCCAAATATCAATTAAATCAAATGCATCCATAACATTTTGAATCTTTTGTAAAGATTGAGGATGATAATCCATCCAAAAATTCCCTTTTCGGTCCAAAACTTTATCCAAAGCAACATTAAAGTCCCCCACAGTAATAATTTGTCCTTGTTGTTCTTGCAACATATCATTTATTTCTTCAAAAAAGGAAGGTTCATCAACATTTGGCCCATACAGATTCAAAATGCACATCTTTTGATCCTGAATAATCATATTTAATATTAACCAGCGTCCTTGTGAGTCTTTTTCCATAGAATTAAATTGAAAATTAAATGTATTTTTAATCAAAATCATAACACCTTTTGAGTTTCTGTGACCATGTGAAAAGAAAATCGGACCATCACATTCTTTTCTCCATTTAGGTTCATCTAAATTTGTTGAATGTGTTTCTTGAAGACAAAAAATATCTTGTTCTTTTGCCTTCAGCCACATAAATATAAGTTTTCTTTTTCTGTTGTCTGCAAGACCGTTGCAGTTATAACTAATTATTCCAACTTCATTATCATTCCTATCAACCATATGACCTAAGTAAATACATAATATCTTTGATTGATTCTCTTAGTAACATAAGTGTCATAGACATGAAAATTTTGTAACTAAAAATTGCATTATCATCTGCTATTTCTAAGGAAAACAATACCCCCACTAATAAACCCACAGACACACCATTCACACCACAGCACACAAGACCAACAAACACATACCCCCCGAGATATATTATTCGCTGACCGTTTCCCAACATCTAACTACATTGTCCAGTCCCACAATAAACTAAAAAGCTCCAAAAACAAAATGTCAATTCATATCCTTCAAGTCGTCGCCATGGCGATGTCGCAATGACGTAATCACTACGCGACATTGTTATTGTTCCTCACATGTCTCTGTGCAACTCACCGTTGACGTATAGTTTATCCACAACAAGGGGAGCTTGTTGTCCTTTCTGCCTAAAGGACTTCATAATTGGAATTAACTTAAGTCGTTTCTCCACCACCTCAATTGGGTATTGGCTGGTCATGAAGAATTTAGTACCTTTGAGTTTTCTGGAGAGAGCAAGCACTTTGTCTTTACATTTGGAGTTAGTAAACTTCGCAAGCATAGGTCTCGGCTTAGCATCCTCCTTGCGTCTGCCAATCCTGTGTGCCCGCTCCATCCGGATCGCTCTGACCTCTTCCTCCGGGATGCCGAGATGCTCCTTCAAAAAGGCTCGGACAAGACTCTCCGCAATGCTGTAAGTTTCTCCTCCATCTTCGCTAATTCCCATGATTAGCAAGTTGTCCTGCATGCTCCTGCAGCGGAGTTCCAACAAGTCCGCCTTTAATTTTTCATTCTCCGTTGTCAGTCTAGTGGTTTCGAGTTTCAGGCTTGTTAACTCAACTTTTAGCGTTGTCTGTTCCTTTTTTATCTCCACCATTTCAACATGATTTTGCTCGACTGATTTTTTCAGCTCTGAAACGTCAGTTTTATGTTCATCCAAAATGTCCAGTTTTTCAAGTTTTTCAATCATAGCTTGCAACATTTTTCGATCGTCTGGAGTAAATGTTGCATTTTCGTCCAATTCACTAGAGGACAACTGATCACGGGCACGTTTAGATTCCTTTGATCCGCGTGTTGGCATGGTTGCAGGGGAACAATGAGTCACTCGGCGTTCGAGGCACCTTATTTTCAGCCAAATCACCCTCGTTAATAATATATATCTCACCAATTGCAGAGAGGTGGATATAAATAGCGAAGACGACTTCAAAAACTTTGTGTCACTGGCGCGTTTATATTATGTATAACATTACATACTGGGACTTGTGTAGAGACGGTCTCAGCTCACGTTGCTCACGGCAGCCATCTTCGGTGATTCCTTGGTGCCATGTTACGATACATGGGTAGGCCATTAAATGTAATATTGTGATATTGGGTTTCACTATATAAAACGCTTTTAGTCACTAGAGAAAAGCGCTATATAAATATAATTCAATTCACTAATTGTAAAAAGAAAACCGTACAACATTATGATTTGTACAATTTCAAAAGGTGTTTGTTCTATTTAAAAAAAACAAAAAAAAAAAAACAATCTGAAGTGGTCTTTATTTTTAAGTTATCGTGCGGTTATATTTACTGGTCCGGCCCACTTGGGAGCAGATTTTTCTCCATGTGGCCCCCGATCTAATGTGAGTTTGACACCCCTGCTCTATAGTCTATGTAACGTTCCATGTGGAATGTCCAAAGTCAAACATGGTGCTGGTTAACTTTCAAGTGGCTCTGAGAAATCAGTTAGTTACTAGCTCAAACTGTGGCCATTAAAACAACTTTTATTAACAAGGCAGGCAATGTTTTAATTAACACTCTTAAATGATAAATTGTATCATATGATGAATTAAAAGTAATTATCTTTTGAAGACGCATTAAAATCATTTTCAGCATTGTGATATTTAATTAGACAGGTTAGTTATAGTGTAGTGAGCAGTCTGATGCGTTCCCGTAGCAAAAGTTTAGGTTCGCTCGTCACACTTGTTATCTTTACCGTCACTGTTCTCTTTTTTGGTAGCTTTTAATTAGCTTAAATTATAAACTGTAAACTAACCAAGTAAGCCACGTCTGTAGCCATTGCAATGCGTACAATTACAGGCATGTAAAATGTCCGCGGAAATACGCTTTTTTTAACATTAATTTAAAAATCTAATCTGCGTTTTTTTATGAAATATTGTAGCATGTAAGGCTAGAAATCCAAGGAGGAGAAAGAAAAGATGGAGCTCGTTTAGTTTCATTATCAACATAGGAGCAGTTTCTACACATCCGTGGCTTCTTTGAGCGACACACAACACCGGAAATGTGTCCCGCAAAAACCCGTCCGACCGGAACGCTAACGATGACAAACCCCACTACAATATAAATAAAATAGGATCCAAACAAAATTTGTTGAGCACTCGTTTCAGCTCCAGGTACTCGCTGTTCCTCTTGCTAGCGTACTTGATTGCTCCTGCGTTTACTCTCCGAGCCACAACGTTGCTGCTAATCATATTTGGATGATTATAATCCCAACACTGTTAGTTCCCAACCAGTTGTAGTTACTATTTGTTATTGTTTTTTTTGTTTTTTTTAATGTTTATTTATAAATTTCAACAATTACAAACAGTAAGCCAAACAACAATATAAAACATTATGAAAACAGTACAAAACAGCGCCAGGGGGTTGTAAATTCAAAATAAAAATAGAATACAAAAAAAAAAAAAATATATATATATATAATAAACAAAGTGCAAAGCCATAGGCTCATTCAGATTCATTAAACAACTTAAATTTGGAACACAGCATCATCGTTTTCACAGCTTTTTTGTTGTTTAGAGGTAGGGAATGTTTTAATGTAAAGTTCAAAATCTTTTTTTAAAGGCACAAAAGATAGGTTGGGTATTAAGAAACTTACATTTATGAATATAAAATTTTGCCAATAAAATAATGAGGTTGCAACGGTAGAATTCCTTTTAAAATGTTTGTTCATACAGTGTAAAACCAAAAATCACATCTTTAAAGCAAAGCACAAATTTGTCATAAATATTGTCCAGGATGAAGCGACAGATGCCCTGCCATAGTGATTGAGTGTTTTCACAAGTCCAAAACAAGTGGTTGACAGTCTCTGGGTGCATGTTGCAAAAGGTGCAGGTAACATCAATGTCCTTCTTGTATTTAACCATTACAGTCTTTACAGGGTAATAACGATGAAGGAGTTGTAGTTACTAGTAGCCGGCAAGAACATTATTTTTGACGTGACGGATGTACACAGAGGTCACAAAACCGGAAGTATATTACCTGAGGAGCCGTGGCTACAGAATATTTGTCAACGAGTTCTTTGCATCCTTGTTATAGAATTTAACATGACATTTGCAATGATAACAATGTTAGTAAATTGCTAAAAAAAAAAAAAAAAAAAAAAAAGTACAATTTCTGTGGTACATTCATGGACGTGTCAAAAAGCCAACTAAACAAGGTTGGTAAATGAGAATAAAATAAAGGTAAAATGTGGATGTGTCAAAAAGCCAACTAAACAAGGTTGGTAAATGAGAATAAAATAAAGGTAAAATGTGGTGTAGAAATGCACCCGATTGCTGGAAATGTAGTCTTGATTATCAAAAATGTATTGTGGGGTTTGCGTTGCAGCATTTTCTGCTAATGGAAATATTCCTCTTCTTTTTGTCAGTTTTCCTCAAAGAATGCGCACATGCCAGAATTGAAACAATGAATGGTGGTATTAACTTTAATTTGAGGCAGATGTTTCTATTATGTAACTATTTACATTTGTTTACAAATAGGCCTGAGAAGAGTGAAAATGGTGATCTGACATTTTTTCCCCTGACTTTTTACCTAACGGGCTGGAAGGAATTTCTGGCCAAAAAGAGCTTTAAAGGTGGTTCCACAAAGCACAGCGCTTCTGTGATGTCACAATAGTGATGTACACTCTCTTCATGTAGATACGGATAACATTAAAAAGCACCTTCTTTGGGGCACGGAATATGTCAATGAACTGTGTTTGTGTCCTTTGGACTGTCTGTCACCTTGTATTTAAATGATCGACAATACCAAAGGGATCCTTTATGTTTTTACCGCAGTTAAGATAGCAAGTGCAGGGTGAGAGGTATGATGGCTTTTGTATGTTGGTCGGTTACAGTTGGCTAGAAAACCGCCAACGTGTAAAATCTACGCTGATTTCCACCAAATGTGTGAAATATTTGGTACAGATAAAGAAAAGGTTTTGAATCTTTGCACTTACAGTCTACTTGCATTACGGTCAGATAATCATCTGATGGCGCTGTTATGGACAAAAGATGACAGTAATGCATTTTATTGCCGCCTACAGGATTGGAGTGGAACCACCCGTGCCTTTTTAATAGAGCTGTGGATCGTTTGGGCATCGCATGATTCAATGCAGAATTAATTCTGGATTCAAAATCAATACTTTTTCAATAATGTTGGATGCCAGTTCTAGGATTAACTACATTTATTCCGTAAAATAGAAAACAGCTTGTGATAAATGTATGTATTACTTAAAAGAAAATGTGCTTTGTTTCATAAAATGCTTCCCAGACATTTCATAAAGTCAAATACAAATAACTGAGGTATCCAACACTTCTCTTTTCTAAAGCACAGCAGATATAAGATCATCTACATCAACATGATGATTTGTCTGAGTGGCTGGACAGGACAGATTGAAAATAAAAAAGTAGTTTTTTGATTTTTTTAATCGATTTATCTAAAAATCGTTTTTTTTTTTTAAACACCCCTACCTTCTAGATCTTTTGCTGTCAGTTTATCATACTGCTATTTGACTGATAACTTGTGACTTAATAAACGCCATGAGATTATTATAGGGACAAGGGTCCCCTGGTTCAATCCCCACCTAGTACCAACCTCGTCACGTCCGTTGTGTCCTGAGCGAGACACTTCACCCCTTGCTCCTGATGGGTGTTGGTTAGCGCCTTGCATGGCAGCTCCCTCCATCAGTGTGTGAATGTGTGTGTGAATGGGTAAATGTGGAAGTAGTGTCAAAGTGCTTTGAGTACCTTGAAGGTAGAAAAGCGCTATACAAGTACAACCCATTTATCATTTAATTTATTATTGAAACCTGGAGGATATTTCCATGCCACAAACAGACCTCAGCTTCCCTTTCACTCAGCGTCTCTCTCGTCTTTTACTACAGTTTTTCCAGAGGGCTCAGATGCAGACCGCAAGGCCCACCCTCCCTACAAACACTCCCACGATACGGCCTGGCTCGCAGGCTCCCACGGCGGCCGTCTACACCACTAATCAAGCAATCATGATGGCCATGGCGCCCATGCCTTTCCATTCCCCTCAGGCACCGCAATACTACATCCAACAGGTGAGGCATTGAACACATTTCATGATGAGTCTTAGTCGTCAGGGTTCCTGAATGTATTGGTGCAACTCTTCTTTGGATTATTTTGACCAGAACTATGTAGATGTATCAATAAGGGCTTTAAAGTACATTATGCTTGTGCAAGGTACTTTTTTGAAACCTTCATTATGCGCGTGCAGTGCACCGCGCTGTTATTATGAAGGGCGGAAGTGTGCCGTGCTGATGTTCCCAGCTTGACGAGTAAAGATGCTCAGTTGAAGCTGTTGAAAAATTAAGAGTGTGCCTTTCAAGTTGCGACCACTGTTTTTACGTTGATCTTACATGGGAGTTGTCGTTCACAACAACACAACAGATGAGATGTGTTGTGTGTGTATGATTGTTTGTACAAAAGCAGCGAAGTTGTCATGTTATGTAAATGGTAAATAAAAAGAGAATGGCATGATTTGCAAATCCTTTTCAACTTATATTCAATTGAATAGACTGCAAAGACAAAATGCTTAACATTAAAACTTGAAAACTTTATTTTTTGCAAATATTTCGAATTTGGAATTTCATGCCTGCAACATGTTTAAAAAAGCTGGCACAGGTGGCAAAAAAGACTGAGAAAGTTGAGGAATGCTCATTTGGAACATTCCTGTTGGTTAACAGGCTAATTGGGAACAGATGGGTGCCATGATTGGGTATAAAACCAGCTTCCATGAAATGCTCAGTCATACACAAACAAAGATGGGGCGAGGGTCACCACTTTGTCAACAAATGCCTGAGCAAATTGTCCAACAGTTTAAGAACATTTTTCAAACAGATATTGCAAGGAATTTAGGGATTTCACCATCTACAGTCTGTAATATCATTTAAAAGTTCAGAGAATCTGGAGAAATCACTGAACGTAAGCGATGATATTACAGACCTTGGATCCCACAGGCAGTACTGCATCAAAAAGCGACATCAGTATTTAAAGGATATCACCACATGGGCTCAGGAACACTTCAGAAAACCACTGTCAGCAACTACAGTTGGTCGCTACATCTGTAAGTGCAAGTTAAAACTCTGCTGTGCAAAGCTGAAGCCATTTACCAACAACATACAGAAACACTTTACTGGGCTCATCTAAGATGGACTGATGCAAGGTGTAAAAGTGTTCTGTGGTCTGACGAGTCAACATTTCAAATAGTTTTTGGAAACTGTGGACGTTGTGTCCTCGGGAACAAGGAGGAAAAGAACCATCCGGATTGTTCTAGGCGCAAAGTGTAAATGCCAGCATCTTTGATGGTATGGGGGTGTATTAGTGGCCAAGGCATGGGTAACTTACACATCTGTCAAAGCACCATTAATGCTGAAGCTTTTGGAGGAACATATGTTGCCATCCAAGCAACGTTTTAATGGACGCCCCTGCTTATTTCAGCAAGACAATGCCAAGCCACTTGTTACAGCAACGTGGCTTCATAGTAAAAGAGTGCGGGTACTAGACTGGCCTGCCGTAGTGCAGACCGGTCTCCCGTTAAAATTGTGTGGTGCAATATGAAGGCTAAAATATTATAAGGGAGACTGTTGAACAACTTAAGCTGTACATCAAGCAAGAATGGAAACATTCCACTTAGAAAATGTGTCTCCTCAGTCCCCAAACCTTTACTAAGTTTTGTAAAAAGGAAAGGCCATGTAACACACTGGTAAAAATGCCTTTTCAACATGTGTTGCTGCCATTCAATTCTAAGTTCATAATTATTTGCAAATATAAACTAAATTTCTCAGTGTAAACATGAAATATCTTGGCTTTGCAGTCCATTCAATTGAATATATGTTGAAAAGGATTTGCCAATTATTCTCTGTCCATCCATCCATCTTCTTCCGCTTATCCGAGGTCGGGTCGCGGGGGCAGCAACCTAAGCAGGGAAGCCCAGACTTCCCTCTCCCCAGCCACTTCGTCCAGCTCTTCTCGAGGGATCCCGAGGCGTTCCCAGGGCAGCCGGGAGAGATAGTCTTCCCAACGTGTCCTGGGTCTTCCCCGTGACCTCCTACCAGTCGGACGTGCACTAAACACCTCCCTAGGGAGACGTTTGGGTGGCATCCTGGCCAGACGGCCGAACCACCTCATCTGGCTCCACTCTATGTGGAGGAGCAGCGGCTTTACTTTGAGCGCATCCCAGATGGCAGAGCTTCTCACCCTATCTCTAAGAGAGAGACCCGTCACCCGGCGGAGGAAACTCATTTTGGCCGCTTGTACCCGTGATCTTGTCCTTTTGGTCATAACCTAAAGCTCATGACCATAGGTGACAATGGGAACGTAGATCGACCCGTAAATTGAGAGCTTTGCTTTCCGGCTCAGCTCCTTCTTCACCACAACGGATCGATACAGTGTCCGCATTACTGAAGACGCCACACCAATCCGTCTGTCGATCTCACGATCCACTCTTCCCTCACTTGTGAACAAGACTCCAAGGTGCTTGAACTCCTCCACTTGGGGTAGAATCTCCACCCCAACCTGGAGATGGCGCTCCACCCTTTTCCGGGTGAGAACCATGGACTCGGACTTGGACGTGGTGATTCTCATCCCAGTCGCTTCACACTCGGCTGCAAACCGATCCAGTGAGAGCTGAAGATCCTGGCCAGATGAAGCCATCAGGACCACATTATCTGCAAAAAGCAGAAACCTAATCCTGCAGCCACCAAACCAGATACCCTCAACGCCTTGACTCTGCGTAGAAATTCTGTCCATAAAAATTATTAACTGAATCTGTGACAAAGGGCAGCCTTGGCGTAGTCCAACCCACACTGGAAACGTGTACAACTTACTGCCGGCACTGCGGACCAACCTCTGACACTGATTGTACAGAGAGCAGACCGCCAAAATCCGATACCCCATACTCTCTAAGCACTCCCCACAGGATTTCCCGAGGGACACGGTCGAATGCCTTCTCCAAGTCTACAAAGCACATGTAGACTGGTTGGGCAAACTCCCATGCACCCTCAAGGACCCTACCGAGAGTATAGAGCTGGCCCATAGTTCCAAGACCAGGATGAAAACCACACTGTTCCTCCTGAATCCGAGATTCAACTGTCCGGCGTAGCCTCCCCTCCAGTACACCTGAATAAACCTTACCGGGAAGACTGAGGAGTGTGATCCCACGATAGTTGGAACACACCCTCAGGTTTCCCCTCTTAAAGAGAGGAACCACCACCCCGGTCTGCCAATTAAGAGGCACCGCCCCTGATGTCCCGATGAAAATCATTGTATTATGTTTTTATTTATGAATTACACAACGTGCCCACTTCACTGATTTTGAGTTTTGTACATTGATGTTACATCCATGATGTCGTTCACTACAACACAAGTAGATGAGATGTGTTGTAGGTGTATGATTGTTCCTGCTGGCTTAAGCATTATAATTCAGTCGCTGTTTCAAGGGACCATATCGACATTGTTTTAGTTCAGGACGGGGCGGTTAAGTTTGTCGGGGATAATTTAGTTCTACCGGACACATCATCCATCCATCCATCCATTTTCTACCGGACACAATATTTTCCAAATAAATGTTACTTCTCTTCACAATTATAACATTTTACTTACATTTATGTCAATTTCCCTGATGTTATTTTGTGTTTGTCTGTCAATTCTGTTTTATTGGCCAGACTATGTCTTATATTTTTTTGAGTTTGGTGATTATTAATTAGGAGTGGTATGCCATCAGGACCAGCAAGACCTTCTCTGCTGGACTAACATAACCAGAAATCATGATCATATTTAAAGATAAAAATTTTTTTATTATTTACTTTCCCTAAATTTCAAAAAGTATTCATATTCTCCATGTCATATATTGCTCCTTACAGTGCAGTTGTTTTTAGTTTTAGTTAGTATCCAGTCAGAATTCAACTAGCTTATGTTGCCATGTTGTACCAAATCTGCCCGAGGCCTTCAAAATCACAATGCTGGCGTCATACAGTGATAGACAGTTGCGATAGATCAATAAGGCTTTCTTGATGGCCTCACGTTGAACGTGACATCTGCCCGTCCCGTGATTGGATACTCATCGGGACCGTTAGCAAATGAATTTGAGAACACATAAAGTTGAGAGCCAGTTGTGATAGCCAATCAGATCACAAGTTGTTGACAGTAGTCTAAGTAGCCTGATGTTAACGAGACTGTGATTGGATACTCACTTGTCAATCCAAAGTGAGTATCCATTCACAAGTTTCAATTTAGCAGGAAGCAATGCGCCGTAGACCGGGATAGCAGAGAAGGAGAACAAAACATTGATTAGATGGCAGATACATATTTGCAAGGCCATTTTCAAGAAGGATATTCCATCCATCCATCCATTTCTACCGCTTATATATTCAAAGAGAAACTAAATCTTGTGAGACCATCTTGGCCAAGCTTGCTCAGCTGTTCTGGCGATCAAATGGGGAAATGCTTGCCATTTCCACTTGAATGAGCTAACGACGATGGGTACCAATGGCTTATACGGCGTTGAATAGGGAGTTCAAATGTTTTATTTTTTTACTTTTCATATGTGTTTTGCCATTTTAATTTTGACAGTACCACGTAAGATATGTTAAAATTTCTGATGCATTTTATCCATCCATCCATCTTCTTCCGCTTATCCGAGATTGGGTCGCGGGGGCAGCAGCCTAAGTAGGGAAGCCCAGACTTCCCTCTCCCCAGCCCCTTCACCCAGCTCTTTCCGGGGGATCCAGAGGCGTTCCCAGGCCAGCCGGGAGATGTAGTCTTCCCAACGTGGCCTCCTACCGGTCGGCCGTGCACTAAACCCCTCTCTAGGGAGGCGTTCGGGTGGCATCCTGACCAGATGCCCAAACCACCTCATCTGGCTCCTCTCCATGTGGAGGAGCAGCGGCTTTACTTTGAGTTCCTCCCGGATGGCAGAGCTTCTCACCCTATCTCTAAGGGAGAGAACCGCCACCCGGGGGAGGAAACTCATTTTGGCCGCTTGTACCCGTGATCTTGTCCTTAACCCAAAGCTCATGACCATAGGTGAGGATGGGACCGTAGATGGACCGGTACATTGAGAGCTATGCCTTCTGGCTCAACTCCTTCTTCACCACAACGGCTCGATACACCGTCCGCATTACTGACGGCGCCGCACCGATCCGCCTGTCGATCTCATGATCCACTCTTCCCTCACATTTGAACAAAACTCTAAGGTGCTTGAACTCCTCCACTTGGGGCAGAAACTCCACCCCAACCCGGATATGGCACTCCACCCTTTTCCGGGCGAGATCCATAGACTCGGACTTGGAGGTGCTGATGCTCACCCCAGTCTCTTCACACTCGGCTGCGAACCGATCCAGTGAGAGCTGAAGATCCTGGCCAGGAAGGCTGAGGAGTGTGATCCCACGATAGTTGGAACACATCCTCCGGTCCCCTTTCTTAAAGAGAGGAACCAGTACCGCCCCCGATGTACACGCAATGCTGCAGTCTTGTCAACCAAGACAGCCCCACAGCATCCAGAGCCTTAAGGAACTCCGAGCGGATCTCATCCACCCCCGGGACCTTGCCACCAAGGAGCTTTTTAGCAACCTCAGCCACAAGATAGGAGAGCCCACCACAGATTCCCTAGGCACTGCTTCCTCATAGGAAGATGTGTTGGTGGGATTGAGGAGGTCTTCGAAGTATTCCCTCCACTGATCCACAACATCCGCAGTTGAGGTCAGCAGAACACCATCCTTACCTTACACGGTGTTGACAGTGATGATGCATTTTGATTGATTTTTAAATGCGCCAAAAAATAACCAGTTTTGTATACTGTTGATGTGGTTCAATGCGCAGTAGGGTGTAAATGTTTCATGTGGTGACATCATTAATGGTCTTTTGAGAGATAATCATTGAAGTCGGAAATCACTGAAGGCCTAGGTGGGAAACGCACGGCCTGCTACTGTTGATCAGGCATACTGGTGTTGTGTCAAATAAAAAGTAGTAACCATGGTGAAATCCCAAAATTCTAGTAGACACGCTCTTTTTTCCACTTGTTCCCACCTCATCTGATTTGCCGTCACAAGCTCAGAAATTTGCATGCACGTTGCGTTGCCCATAGTCTTTTTTTCTTTTTATTGATTCCTAAATTTTTATAATTGTGAGAAGCCATAATGAAAATCAAAATTAAAATGATTAATCCATCCCAAATTAAAATGATTTTTTTTTTGTGTCCTGTCCAGCTTCTCAGGCAAATCATATAGTTGATGTAGATGCCCATATCGGCTGTTCAGATTTAATTTACAAAAGAGAAGTGTAGGATACTTCTCTTGTTGCCTTATTTGAATTTGACTTTATTAAATGTATTTATATTATCATTTGGTGCAGCCTGGCCGCAGCAGGATGGGATAGAAAGAGAAAAAAAGGAAGACAGAGGGGGAAATTGTGGGGATCAGAGGGGTATTAGACAGAGAGACAAAAACGACAACAGCAAACACAACAATAACAACAACAACAATAGAACAACACCAGCACATACGATATGTACAAATACGATCGTAAAAGTGATAGCAAAGAAGCAGTTAGCGAAATAAATAATAATATAGAAATGACAATGAGCATTTTTACACTACAATTGGAGCAATAAAAATTCCAATTGAAAAAGCGCAATTGATCATGAACAATACCAATAGTTTACCTCTATTATCAACAACACAGTTGTTCAAATGCATCAATATGTATACATAATGATAACTAGAGAGATAAAAAAAAAAAGGAATACCGAAAGATGAAGGGGAAGAGAGAGGGGCAACCTATATTAATCTTGTAGATTGTTATAGTAACAATGGGTTAAGCTTTGTCAGTGTGCCATGTGTAACCCAGTTGCCCCTAGGGCAACAACATTAATATATGTTTGATGAAACGTGAATGTGTGTATGTATGTATATGTACTTGTATATGTACAGAATGTTTGTACAGTAAATGTATATGTACTGTACGTGTATATGTATGTTTGTACAGTGAACGTATATTTACAGTATGTGTATGTTTGCACCATGAATGTGCGTGTATATGGATGAACTTGGAGTATGTAGGTATGTACTGTATTTGTGTGTGTATGTGGGAGCGTAGGTACCAATGTATGTCTGTATGTATGAATAACGGTGCGTGTGTGTGTGTGTGTGTGAGTATATGTGTGTTTCTATGTACAATATATTTATATTTATTAAAATGATTAATCCATCCTTAATGTTGAGTGAATGAATGATGGGTTCTCAGTTCTGACTGTAAAGCGCCTTATTTGTCTAGAATAGCGCTACATAAATCCATCATTTCTTATTACTATTAGACTCTAATTAGACCTGGGCCCACTTCACACTTCAAGTCCTGGACGTTTGGCTAGTGTGAGTCTCAGGCATGACACACCTCAAAAAATTATCGCTTTTCCAGGTTGTAAATTTTATCCACCACCTTTTATAATACAGATAAAATACAGATACTCAAAAATCATTTTAGGCAAAGCCGCACGCACTCTACTCTGTCTTGTGACTATGTCCGCCTGCATTAGAAAAGCTGTTTGCTTTGTTAAAGTGCATTGTTTTTATGGCACTGCAAGTTGACGCTGCTTTAAAACATACCTCAATTGTTGTAGACAAAGTTTAACAGACTGATTTTGGCTAAAATGACACAACTTGGTCTCACTCTTGTTAGCTAACTCGCAAGGTAAAAGCTAACACTCTTACCGAGGCTGTGACCGCATCCTCCCTCCAGATGTCCGACATCATGTCTTTAGATGCTGTACTATAAATGTACTACTATAAAAAGAAGGTTCACTTTGCAAAATAAGTTCATGTTTTTAACAAGAATAAAAGGGAAATAACCTTACACTAGGCATGTTAGCACTGGCCGTGTTTTGCCAGTGACCCACTTCCCACCCGGAAAAACTCGAGTAATAAAGTCACGACTATTGTCAACAAATATGATTGTTGGCCACAAATTTTATTGTTGACAATGTCGACTTATCGTTGCAACCCTCCTTACGATTTGATTATGATTCAGGAGCTACGATTGGATTAAAAATGGATTATTGATGCATCTTTCATTTATGTATATTGCTGCAGTCTCACTTTTATTTCCGTTTCAAAAAATGTGCGTTTATCACTTGCAACTAATGTTGTTACTGGTACCAAAATGTATTTCAATACTTTACGATACTTTTCTATATTTTTCATACTTTTCTAAATAAAGGGGACCACAAAAATGTAATTATTGGCTTTATTTTACAAATACATTTTTGTGTACATTGAACATAGATAGATAATACTTCATTGATTCCTTCACGAGAGTTCTCTCAGGAAAATTAAAAACACATATGTTTCTTACTGCTATTTAGTCTTTAAATAAAATAGTGAACATACAAGAAAACTTTTCTTTTATTAGTAAGTAAGCAAACAAAGTCTCCTAATTAGTCTACTGACGTATGAAGTAACATATTGTGTCATTTATCTACCTATTATTTTGTCTATATTATAAAGGACTTGCTGTAAAAATTGATTATTAATCTACTCGTTCATTTACTGCTAATATCTGCCTATTTTCTCTTTTAACATGTTTTATCTACACTTCTGTTAAAACATTATCTCTTATTCTTCTCTTCTTTGATACGGCGTGGCGAAGTTGGTAGAGTGGCTGTGCCAGCAATCTGAGGGTTGCTGGTTCAATCCCCCACCTTCTACCATCCTAGTCACGTCCGTTGTGTCCTTGGGCAAGACACTTCACCCTTACTCCTGATGGGCCCTGGTGAGCACCTTGCATGGCAGCTCCCGCCATCAGTGTGTGAATGTGTGTGTGAATGGTCGAATGTGGAAATACTGTCAAAGCGCTTTGGGCTCCTTAAAAAGGGGTAGAAAAGCGCCATACAAGTACATCCAATTTACCATTAACATTAGTTTTGGATGATACCACACATTTACGTATCGACCCGATACCAAGTAGTTACAGGATCATACATTGGTCATACTAAAAGTCATATTTCCTGAGTTTATAAACATAATATACATTTTAAAAAACCAAAAAATGTTGTGTTGCTAAAAAATCTCAATGTAATAATAGTTGTATCAACTAGATACGCTCCTTTACTTGGTATCATTACAGTGGATGTTAAGTGCAGATCCACCCATGGTGTTTGTTTACATTTAGACGCCGGTGAGCTACGGTGTGTAGTGAAGCATGTTTTGATATTCGTCGTCCTGCAGGGAGGATACTTGTAAGAAACTTACTTTAATTTGTCGCCATGGAGACCAGGATTAGTGATTTAGAAGTAGCTAAAACACTGCAGACTGCAGATAGACTTTAGCTGCTAGCTAGCTGGCCATGTCTTAAAGCAGCTTTTCCTGAGGGTGTTTCAGTGTTATAATTTCCCCTTTATCTTTACCTTTTACACCAAAATGTGTCCTTTCTCCCTTTTTTGTCTACACACTGTGTCTGCTTGTAAGTACTCCGTGTGTGTGCGTTGCCGAACATGCTTCTCTGCTCATAAAACCAGCAATGTCATGACGTGACAATGACAGGGGCCAGGGGCAATGGTACTTTTTAGAGGCGGTGTAGTACCGAATATAAATCACTAGTATCGTGGTACTATATTAGTTTCGGTATACTATACTATACCTACTTGCAACTTTTTAAAACAGTGCATTTGTAACAATAAATTATTATTATTATTATTTTTATTTATTTATTTGTTTTTTTCCCTTGGCCTCAGTCTGCACCTCCTCTCCAGGGCCCAGGCAAAGACCGATTTTTTAAATTTTATTTTAATCTTCTATTTTTTCTCCCCCCCTCCCCCCCTTTGTTTACCTGTATGTCATCTTTTTTGTAAGGGGCGCTGGAAGCCGGCAGACCCGTCAGCGATCCTGTTCTGTCTCCCTGTAATGTTTTCCTAAACTTGAATGGGATTGTGCTGAAAATTTTAATTTTCCTGAAGGAACTCTCCTGACGGAATAAATAAAGTACTATCTATCTAATCTAATCTAATCTAATTGTCATCTTATTTGTTAAATGACTGCAAATGTGTGCAAAACTGGAACATAAGTGCCCTAAAATAAAGGAGCTAATCAAATGTGGGGTGGCTCACAGCAGCCAACCACATTTTAAAATGGTCTGCATTATTTTATTTACAATAAATACATTGATTATCCATTATTAATATTTACTCAACGATTTTATAACGCTCTAAAAAAAAAAACAACGATTATTTTCCCCACCTGTCTTTAGTGGAGAGGTGCAACAAAAAATTCACATTTGTAAAAGTGTCTGTCAGAGGAATACACGGTGGATACCTAATGTGCTTCAGCCACACATGTTGACCAAAGCGGCTTTAAAAGACAATTTTTTTTTAAATCGCTCTAGTTCAAGAGTGGGAGTCGGATCCTGTCCTTCACTTTAAAGATCCGTCTCTGGTTTGCAACTATTATACAAAATGTGACTTCTGAATGCCAACGTATCGTTAATATTCTGGCCCAAAAAAGATTTGAAAGTAGTGCAGTATGTAAATAAATGTTACAAAAATTAAAAGCTCTTTGTCTTTTTGGAAAAGTGTTTGTCAGACAAATACATGGTGGAGATCTGGTGAGGACGCCAGATGTGTTTTATTCTTCATCAAGTATTAGCTTGTAACGCTGCAGTTTGTTTCCCTCTGCCAATGTGATGAGTAAAAAGATTAGGTGGATGTTAAAACATTTTGTTGTGAAGCAAAGTCAATGTGATGTAAATGTTGTCCCTCTTGGTGTGTTTGTCTTCCTGCAGTATCGACACAACTCGCCCTATGTGGCGCCGCCTCAACAGTATTCTGTCCAGCCCCCGGGGTCTAGCCCCTTTTATCCAGGTCCAGGACCAGGGGAGTACTCTACCCCGTATCGTAAGTTTTTTTTGTAATAACCCAACATAAAGGCAAAAAAAACCCCTGGCATCATCAAAATGTTTATCCTGTTTTTTCTCCTGTGACTTGTCTCAGACTCCCTCAGGTATCATGCACCCGTATCACCGTCAGTCCCTGCCCCCGTTGCCACAGCCGGCCCATCCTTTTACCCAGGGCAGACCGTGTATCCAGCCTCGCCGCCCAACATAGTGCCTACACCACAGCAACCTCCACCAGCCAAGCGTGAAAAGAAAACCGTAAGTATGGTGGTAGTTTGCTTCAAATAAATACAGCTGTGATTAAAATTGGATCCAATATTAAAAAAAAAAAATCTGAGACACTACAATAATTTGCTTTATCTCTCCTCATCTGGGAAATTCTGTATTTTCCGGACTATAAGCCGCACCCACAAAATATTTAAGAATTGTTTTTTCCCCCCATATACTAGCCGCAGCGGACTATAAGACTAATATTTCATGTGTTTGTATCTACATACCTTAATTGTTTCCAAACGGTGTCTGTAACACGTCAGTAAAACGGCCGATCAAACAAAACAAAAGTCATGGTCATGGACCCACTAGCTGTGCAAGCTATCTCTCCAATCAGCTAAACAGACTCAATAAGTGACATTTTGGCAAATTTACTGATATATTTGTGAAATTGAAACAATACATTGTACTAACACAGATACTCGTAAACGTGTTAGCATAGTAGACATTGCTAACGACGCTAGCTTGATTACATTATGATAGCAAAACTCCATAAATTAGCTGCACCATTTTATTAGCCGCGAAAAAAGTAGCGTCTTATAAACCAGAGTATACGGTATATGAAGCAAGGTTCTTAGACCCATGTGTTTTTTGCCTTTTTCCTCCCAGATTCGTATCTGTGACCCCACTCAGGATGGAAGGGACATTACTGAGGAAATCATGGCGGGAGTCTCAGGAAGCAGGAACTCAACGCCTCCTATCGCTCCTCCTTCCTCCACTCCCATACCCCATCAGGTAGGGCTCCTTTACTGCTCATCCAATCTCAAACTTTGCTTGTTTCATCAAATTTCTTCCTCTTTTTTCCATCCGTCTTTCCTGTGGTTTTGCAACTTCTCTTATGAACCACACCATGGACTGCTTGTCCCTGCTCAAATCTGCATCTGGACTGCTTTGCATGGTGTGTTCATGCCGGCCTCCATCTTGTGTAGTTGTTATGTCACTATCCTCACATTTTCTACTTCAAATAGCAGCAGCAAGTGAGCAACAGGCAGACTCCGGAGCTGCAGCCACAGCATGCCACTTGTGGGAGCTTTGCATTGGACCCCCCTCAGCAACAAGACGTGACAACTGCGGCTACAGATGCCAAACCAGTGCCAGGTGCGCCGCTCCTTGCTTTAGATCCAGTGGAATATTTGAAATAAGACAAACTAAGTTTGGGTTTTGTTGGGCAGCACGGCGGTAGAGAGGGGTTAGTGCATCTGCCTCACAATACGAAGGTCCTGAGTAGTCTTGGGTTCAATCCCGGGCTCGGGATCTTTCTGTGTGGAGTTTGCATGTCCTCCCCCTGACTGCGTGGTTCCCACCAGGTACTCCGGCTTCCTCCCACTTCCAAAGACATGCACCTGGGGATAGGTTGATTGGCAACACTAAATTGGCCTTTGTGTGTGAATGTGAGTGTGAATGTTGTCTATCTGTGTTGGCCCTGCGATGAGGTGGCGACTTATCCAGGGTGTACCCGCCTTCCGCCCGATTGTAGCTGAGATAGGCACCAGCGCCCCCCGCGACCCCAAAGAGAATAAGCGGTAGACAATGGATGGATGTTTGGGTTACTTTTTTTGGATTCGGATTGGTGTTTAATTTTCCCATAGAAAATCAAAACTAGTCTGTTGCACAGTTGTCCCCATACCAATATTTAGGTAGCTGTACCAAAATCTATTTCCATACTTTTCCATATTTTTCTAAATAAAGAGGTCCACAAAAAAATAATTATTGGCTTTATTTTAACAAAAAATCTTAAGGTACATTAAACATAAATTTCTTTTTGCAAGTTAGGCCTTAAATAAAATGTTGAACATACTAAACAACTTGTCTTTTAGTCGTATGTAAACAAACAGACTCCTAATTAGTCTGCTGACGTATGCAGTAACATATTGTGTCATTTATCTACCTATTATTTTGTCAACATTGTGAGGGACAAACTATAAAAATGAATTATTAATCTACATGTTCATTTACTGTTAATATCTGCTTGCTCTCTGTTTCAACATATTCTATCTACACTTCTATTAAAATGTAATAATCACTTATTCTTCTCTTCTTTGATACATGACATTAGTTTTGGATAATATGACAAATTTAGGTATCAATCCAATATCAAGTAGTTACAGGATCCTACATTGGTCATATGCAAAGTCCTCATGTGTCCACGGACATATTTACTGACTTTATAAACATATTATGATTTTTTAAAAAAGAAAGAAAAAATTGTGACCATAAAAAATATTGATGTAATCATACTAGTATCGACTAGATAAGCTCTGGTATTTGGTATCATTACAGTGGATGTAAGGAGTAGATCCACACATGACAGGAATGCTATCTTTTCTTAGCGGTGACGCCGGTAAGCTATTGTATTTTCCTACGGTGTGTAGTGAAGCATGTTTACTTATTCTTCGTCCTGCAGTGATAATGATACTTGTAAGAAACTTACTGACTTTGTCGCCATGGAGGCGAGAATTAGTGATTTAGAGGTAGCAAAAACACTGCACACTGCGAATGGATGTTAGATGCTAGCTAGCTAACCATGTCTTAAAACAGCTCTTCCTGAGGGCGTTTCAGTGTTATAACTTCACCTTTATCTTTACTTTTTACACCAAAATGCGTCTATTCTCCCTTTTCTACACACTGTGTCTGCTTGTAAGTAATACTTGTGTGGGTGCTGCAAAACATGCTCCTCTGCTCGTAAAATCAGCAATGTCATGCTGTATTATTGACGGCACGGTACTATACTAGTGCCGGTATACTGTACAACCCTAGTCTGTTCTAGTGTCAAACCAATCATACAGTCTTCATTGATTTGACCAAACGCTGATATCACATATGACAGCAGTTCAAACACTAAAGTTGAACAAAAATACTTTTCTTTCTTCCAGAAGGGAGCCCAAAACCAGAGGCGTTTGTTCAAAAGGGTTCCTCACCCGGGCTTTTGCATCCAGAAGGTCCCTCGGAGAGACTGGAGGCCAGCACCCCCGTTTCAGAAAACTCTTCCACTGTGGAACCAGAGCTTGCCTTCCCTGCCTCACCGTCAGCCCCTGCAAACTTCCCACCCTCGGTGGTCAATGCTGGTGACCGTCCCCCCTCCCCCTCTGGCGGAGACCACAGACCTTCTATAGCCTCGCCTCATATTCCCAACACAGACAAGCCTCTCTCAAATTCCCCCCCAGTCTCGCCATCGCTCGTTCCCGAGGCCATGAATGGTCATGCAGACCCTGAGGCTGAAGTGGACTCCCCAGCTCACGAGCAGCCACATCTCGCCTTCCCAGCTGGAACACGACCTATCCTTTCTTCTCCTGCTTTCCAAGAGAACTCCCCTTCGGAAACATTTCCCATTGCTGCTGAGCTCGCTCCTATGGCGTCTTTGGCCATGATGCCGGTCGCCCTGAACTCCAGCCAAGCCACTGCAGTCCCACTTGGCCTTCCACCGCTGGTTCAGGCCACAGCAGAGGTCGACGAGCTGAAGAAATCCCTAGACAAAAAGGACCTGGTCTCCAGAGAAGGAGCAGAGTTTCATGGTGTTGTGACTGAAAGAGAGTCAGAGAATCATTCAGTCCTCAGAGAGAGCCCTACTCCAGGTACGTACTTTACATGTATGTATCTTTATATCTTTAAAATGATGACAGAGGTCTGTAATTTTCATCATATATACACTTTAACTGTGAGAGACGGAATGTAAAAAAAAAAAATCCAGGAATTCACATTGTAAGAATTTTAAAGAATTTATTTGTAAATTATGGTGGAAAATAAGTATTTGGTCAACCATTCAAAGCTCTCACTGATGGAAGGAGGTTTTGGCTCAAAATCTCACGATACATGGCCCCATTCATTCTTTCCTTAACACGGATCAATCGTCCTGTCCCCTTAGCAGAAAAACAGCCCCAAAGCATGATGTTTCCACCCCATGCTTCACAGTAGGTATGGTATTCTTCGGATGCAACTCAGTATTATTCTTCCTCCAAACACGACAAGTTGAGTTTATACCAAAAAGTTTTATTTTGGTTTCATCTGACCACATGACATTCTCCCAATCCTCTGCTGTATCATCCATGTATCCATTTTGGTATAAACTCAACTCGTCGTGTTTGGAGGAAGAAGAATACTGAGTTGCATCCCAAGAACATCATACCTGCTGTGAAGCATTGGGGTGGAAACATCATGCTTTGGGGCGGTTTTTCTGCTAAAGGGACAGGACGATTGATCCGTGTTAAGGAAAGAATGAATGGGGCCATGTATCGTGAGATTTTGAGCCAAAACCTCCTTCCATCAGTGAGAGCTTTGAATGGTTGAACAAATACTTATTTTCCACCATAATTTATAAATACATTCTTTAAAATTCCTACAATTTGAATTCCTGGATTTTTTTTCACATTCTGTCTCTCACAGTTGAAGTGTATCTATGATGAAAATTACAGACCTTTGTCATCATTTTAAGTGGGAGAACTTGCACAATCGGTGGCTGAGTAAATACTTTTTTGCCCCACTGTATGTATCTTTAAATACTCCTTCTACAGGTATGTACTTTACATGTATATATCTTTAAATACTTCTACCCCAGGTACTTACTTCACATGTATGTAACTTTAAATACTCCTACTCCAGTTACTTACTTTACATGTATGTATCTTTAAATACTCCTACTCGAGGTACATACTTTACATGTATGTTTTTTTAAATACTCCTACTCCATGTATGTATTTTAGACGTATGTATCTTTAAATACTCATACTCCAGGTACGTACTTTATATGTATATATCTTTAAATACTCGTACTCCTGTTACGTACTTTACGTGTACTTATCTTTAAATACTCCTACTCCAGGTACGTACTTTACCTACACATGTATGTACTGTAACTATAAATACTCCTACTACAGGTACAGACTTTACATGTATGTATCTTTAAATACTCCTACTCCAGGTATGTACTTTACATGTATGTATCTTTAAATACTTCTACTCCAGGTACGTACTTTACATGTATGTATTTTTAAATACTCCTACTCCAGCTACGTACTTAACATGTATGTATCTTTAAATACTCTTACTCCAGGTACGTACTTTACATGTATGTATCTTTAAATACTCCTACTCAAGGTACGTACTTTACATGTATGTATCTTTAAATACTCTTACTCAAGGTACGTACTTTACATGTATATATCTTTAAATACTCCTACTCCAAGTATGTACTTTACCTACACAGGTATGTACTGTACCTTTAAATACTCCTACTCCAGTTATGTACTTTACATGTATGTATCTTTAAATACTCCTACTCCAGGTATGTACTTTACATGTATGTATCTTTTTAAATAATACTACTCAAGGTATGTACTTTACATTTATGTATCTTTAAATAATCCTACTCCAGGTACGTACTTTACCTACAGAAGTATGTATCTTTAAAGCAGGTATTCTCAAACTGGGCTTTGGAAGCCATAGGTTAGGGCTCCACAAAATTTTGTTGCAATAAATTAGACTATGGTGTAGCCATGTATAGCGCAAGTGTCAAACTCAAGGCCTGGGGGGCAGACCTGGCCCACCTCATCATGTTATATGGCTCACAAACGCCTACAAATAATAGGCGTTAATAAAGTACAATGGAATCTCAAATTACGAATTTGTATTGGTTCTTATGCATAGTTAACCAAAACGTTGACCACCATGATGCTACAATAAAAAACATGAATTTTACCTTGTGTTGGCTATTATTTGTGGCATTGAGGAACAGTTTCGGAGTGATAAATGAGCTGTGGCTTCCCGTTGTCACTGCTATCGTTAGCACAAACCAGCAGTGTGAGGCGATCCTTCATCGGCTTGTGTCCCGGTAGTGCCGTCTCCTTTGCTGTAATAAAGGTCCGCTCTGGAATCTTTTTTGGTCTGGTCACAATTAAAGCAAACTTGTCCAAAAGGTGGCACCATAGTTGTAAAAAATAACACACCATTTAAGTATATTTGCATCTGTTTAAATAAAGCTATTTGTTCAAGGCCATCAGCGAAGAAAAATCCATGAATTATCCGCACCGTTTAATAAGCCGCAGGGTACAAAGCGTAGCGGCTTATAGTCCGAAATGTACAATAGTTGTTCCAAATGTACACCCATGTGAAAACTATCCACATTTCAACTGTGTGTGGTTTGTGTCAACTAATAGTGCAAAGTCCTAATGTTGAGCTTTTATTTGCAGCAAATCAAACTTCTCCTGTTATACCAAAGACCTGGAGGAAACCAAATGAAGGGATTCATGCTGGAGATGCACCTCTGAAGGAGCACGAGGTAGGAGAAGATGCCAAGACATGTTTGAGCTAGTTTCTGTTTTGTTTTGAAAATCACATATCAGTGTATCAAAGGGCAGCGGAAGGAAGGAAAGGCACTATAAATCATTGTGAAAATGTTTCCACATGTGACTTAGATGTGACTTTTTGCTCCAGCAGGGTGTTATCCATCATTCAGCTCTATCTCTGCTCCTCATTGCTGAGCCGAATATCACACACACTTTTGCAGGGAATAGACAAACTTTGGGGCTACAGGGGCCATCAATCTGAGAACTTTATCTTGCTACAGGACCAACCCCGGCCCGTACACCCGGTCCTTGTGCATCCGGCGATGCTGGGCGGCCCAGCGACCCCACCGTCGGTCTTCACCTCCACCACCGTTCCTGCTTCTGCCGGCAGCCCGGATGCTGATAGGAAGCTGGCTGTCCCAGAGGAGAACGGAGAGGCTGAACCGGAGCCTCTTAGGAACGGGGCGGGCCACACCTCTGAGACTGAGAGCAGCGACAGCGGAGTCTCGCCCGGGGACAAAGATAACTCTACTGGTGCCTCACAAGACCTAGAAGGTCAGAGAGGGCCCTGCCTTTACACTTGTTGATCTGTTTTTATTGAAATCTATCTATTGCTTTAGACCTGGCAGAGAGGAAGCGGCAGTATGACAGGGATGTCCTGTTGAGCTTCCAATTTATGCCTGCCTGTGTGCAGAAACCAGACGGTCTCCCGCCCATCAGTGATGTGGTGCTTGACAAGGTAGGCAAATGAAAGTGCCTATTCACAATGATGCTCTAGCGCAGGGGTAGGAAACCCAAAATGTTGAAAGCCATTTTGGACCAAAAATACAACAACAAAAAATCTGTCTGCAGCGGCAAAAAATTTAAAGTCTTATAAAAGTGTTAGAATGAAGGCAACACATGATATAAGTGTCTTTATTAGCTATATTAGCCTACTATTAAAATTACTTTACTTTAGGTACTCAGAGTGACAGGTGATGCGTCAGTAATGTTGTAGTCTCGCGAGAGAGAGAGCGTACTTGACGCGGGGAAAAAAAAAGAATCAAGCGGCACACTCGGCTGCCAAACAATTCTAATTCATTCAGAAATCCGCCAAAATTAAAACTAAGGCAAAAAATAAAGCAAATAAAACTAAAATATCTAAATCTGGAGGCACTTGAAGGCTACGTCGAAGAGTGCTACGATCGTCTCGTCATGGGGAAGCCACCTAAGACTCCAACATCCAAAAGAAGCCGCCCGGAGGACTCACCTGGCAATGTGTCACCGCCGGTTACAAACTTCACCGAAATCCTGGATTCCATCGACAAGAGTCTGACTTGTTTGGATGGCCGCTTCGCACTTGTCGAGGTGCTCCACAGGGAATTCCAAACCATCCGAGAGAGTTTGGAATTGGGACAACAGCAGGTCGTTTCTCTCGCCAAGGAGAACGGCGCTCTTCGGGAGTCCGTAAAATCCCTCACCGACGGAGTGGCGGACCTCACCCGGGAAAATAGGTGCATGAAGAAGATGATGCTGGACCTCCAGGCGAGAAGCATGAGGGACAATCAATCTGGTCTTTGCGGTAATACCGGAAAAGACAGAGGAAGATCCAGAGGAAACCATCAAGTCCTCCATGGAACACCAGCTCAAGCTTCCAGCGGACACCATCAAGAACATCCCCTTCCATCGCGTCCACCGGCTGGGAGCCAAAAAGCCGGAGAACAGGAAGCCGAGACCATCGTAGCCAAATTCGAACATTTCATGCAGAAGGAGCAGGTGAGGAGCCAAGGCCGAGAGTTGAAAGGAACCAACTTCAGCATCAACGACCAGTTCCCCAAGGAATACCTCGACAGGCGCCGCCATCTGTTCTTGCTTCGTAAGAAGTTTATCGCCGAAGGATGGCGTGCTATCATCGCCATGGTTAACTTTTCATCAACGGTCAACTTTACCGTGAACCGGAAGTCACGCCGTGGCTGTATTATTAACATCTTAAACACGGTAAATCTATTTTTTTTGTATTATTTAATTATTCTTCATTCCCTCGCCCCCCCACAGTACACCTGTGCATCATCATAGCACTCACGTAAACGCCATACGCGCTCTCTCTCTCTTTGGGTAAACCAAAATGTTTACTGTTTTCCTTTCTCGTTTTCCTTTCTCCTTTTTCACTGATTGTTTAATCCACCACTCTCTTCTTTTCTTTTCATTTAATGTTTTTTTTGTTTTTCTCTTTCTATTCCCCCACCTGTTGCGTATCCCCTTGTCGTCATCAGCATTTACACTCACAGCTAATACATGAACAACTATACACACTCTGCACACTTAAATACATGCAAAATAGGCTTACATTTGGATACAGACATGCATTATCTACACATAAAGTACACACATGCATCCACACACTTAGTTACAGTCTAGTTTAGTATGTCCACTATACAGTTTGTCACTTGGAATGTGCGTGGGGTCGGGTCCAAGGCAAAAAATGTAAAAATCCTTAATCATTTGAAGAGCATGCAAGCAGACATTGCTTTACTACAAGAGACTCACCTCTCCAAGTCCAATACCTCAAAACTGCACTCATCACAATACCCACACACATACTTTGCTAGTTACTACTCCAAACAGAGAGGTGTAGCCATTCTCATTAGTAAAAAAAGTAAACTTTATACTCCATAACTCCATTACTGACACTGAGGGAAGATACATCATTGTTAATATTTCCGTTAATGGAAGAAACTTATGTATCGCCAACATTTATGGCCCAAATGTTGATGACCCCTCCTTTTTTCACACTTTCTTCTCTTCACTTTCTCCAAACTCAAACCACTGCTTGATTCTAGGAGGGGACCTTAATTTAGTATTTAATCCAAATATAGATCGGTCCAGAGTGACTGGGAGTCACCGTGGGTCTCAGTCAGTGGTAATACTTAAACAATATATAAACGATTATGGTTTTTGCGATGCCTGGCGTTCTTATCACCGCACTCTTAGGGAATACACTTATTTTTCCCCAGTTCACCGCTCATTCTCTCGCATTGACTACTTTTAACATGTAGCTCAATTTTATCTGACATCTCAAACATTCACATCCATCCTATCATCATCAGTGACCATGCACCTGTCTCACTCTCTCTCACTAAAAAACTATCACTGCACCTACAAAACAATGGAGACTTAATATTTCATTACTAGAGGACCCAGACTTCCTAAACTATATTGAGAAAGAATGGACAGATTTTTTAGATTTTAATGATCAACCAGAAATCATATAGTGTGTTCTCTGGGAGACGGCGAAAGTAGTTATGCGAGGAAAAAATATTTCTTATTCATCATACAAGAAAAAAAGGAATGTTTATTAGAGCAGGAACTTGAAAATGAAATAACAATATTAGAAATAGCTTATGCTAACTCACAAAATGAACAAACTGAACAAATTGAGAAAATTCAAATTAGATTTAAGATAAGAAATTGACAAGAAAGTCAATTCCTGCTCCAGAGGTCACGCTTAGAAACATTTGAACATGATAATGAACCAAGCAAATATTTGGCTAACCAATTAAAACTAAACAAAGAAAAAAGTTCTATACCATCTATCAAGGATTCCGCTGGGAACATTACTCACGTTCCTGAAGAAATTAACTCTATCTTTAGAAACTTTTACATGAACTTGTATACACCCCAGATTGTCCCATCTCCTTCAGACATTGAGACATTTATTAATGGTATAGACTTACCTAAATTAAATACAAGGCAAGTATCAAATTTAGATCTTGTTATTTCTGCAGATGAACTTCACGACGCACTTCAACAGATGCCAAACAATAAAGCACCAGGGCCTGATGGGTTCCCTGTGGAGTTCTACAAAACATTTTGGTCACTGCTAGCTCAAATATTTAAAAAAATGGCTTTAGAGATTAAGGGAAAACTCATTCCTTCCTCCAAATATGAACTCTGGCCACGATCAGTCTCTTGCTAAAGCCCGATAAAGACCCAACACTTCCATTTAGTTACCGGCCAATCTCCTTGATTAATGCTGATCTTAAAATTATCTGCAAAGTTTTAACTCAAAGATTAGAGAAAGTCACTCCATTATAGTACATCCTGATCAAACCGGTTTCATCAAAGAGAGACAATCGTCCAACAATGTTCGCCGTCTACTCAATGTGATAGACTATCCTGTTATTCATAATCTAAAAACAGCTGTTGTTTCATTAGATGCTGAAAAAGCATTTGATAGAGTGAATTGGAATTTTGTTCTAGCTACTTTACAGAAATTTGGATTTGGAGACTCATTTATAGTATGGATCAAGGTCCTAAATAGTTTCCCTACAGCTTCGGTTAGAACGAACAGCCAAATCTCTCCAAGGTTTCAACTTATGAGGGGCACTAGGCAAGGGTGTCCACTTTCTCTGTCACCGTTTGCTATATTTATTGAACCTCTGGCAACCGCAATTCGACAGCATGCAAATATTAAAGGCATCCATTCCGCAACCGTTCATCATAAAATAAGCCTGTATGCAGATGATGTATTACTTTTCTTAGAAAATCCACATTCTTCTCTTCAAGAGACAATCTCAATCATCAATAAATTCAGTTCTATTTCAGATTACTCCATCAACTGGCCCAAATCTACTGTGTTACCAATTAACTTTGACTTTCAGAGCCCCTCATCAATTGAACTGCATAAAGGGAACATTAAATGATTTGGTATCAATATTTCCTCCACATTGTCAGATCTAAATCGCTTGAATTACTTCCCAATTTTAAAATCGATTGGGGATGATCTGGCGCGTTGGAAGTCACTGCCCATCTCACTAATGGGAAGGGTCTACCGTGAAAATTATGGTCTTGCCTAGTGTTGATTATCTCTTTTCAATGATTCCAAACAAACGTTCTCAAATCTGGTTTAAATCACGAGACACACACATCAATCAATTTCTTTGGAAAAATAAACCAGCACGAATCAACCTTAAAACTTTACAAAAACCCAAAGAATATGGAGGTCTAGAACTTCCAAACTTTTCCCATTACTTCCTTGCAAATAAACTACAATATATATTGAAATGGATCAATCCCACTTCATTCGATAACTTATGGTTAGAGTTTGAACAATCACTCAGTCAGAAGATCCCAATTTGTAACTTGGCCTTTATTAGCCAAATTCTCCGGAAACATCCATCCATCCATCCATTTTCTATCGCTTATTCACAACTTCTTTAAAAGTATTAATATACGCTCTACCTTAACAGCTTGGTGGGAATTTTTTAAAATAACTGGGTCCCCGCTCACTCCCTGCCAATTTACGCCCATTTGGAATAATCCTGATTTTCTGCTTAACAAGAAACCATTTGACTTTCCAACATGGTATGATGCCTTGGGGATAACATCAATGGAAACAGCTTTTTATCTTTTAAAAGGTTGATAACACAATATGCAATAAATCCTAACAAATTCCTAGAATATATACAAATCAAATCTGTAATCAGCGCAAGATTCAACAAAACTACGTGGGAAGGTAGTTTTGTTGAACTGTTAAATTCTTCAATACATCTGCCCCCAAAGCTTTATCCAAATTATATTTTCTCTTATCAAAAATAGATAACACAATAGGAATTCCAACTTCCAAATGGCATTCAGACATATCCACAAGCTGTGACCCAGAATTCTGGAAACAAATATGCCTCAATACTTCTCATTTTGTTAAGAATCCTAATTTACGACTGATTCAGCTCAAAATACTTTACAGAATACATTACACCGGTCTAAGAATGTATAAAATGGGTTTAGCTGACTCTAACATTTGTGTACCCTGCTCAGATAATAAGGTAGATAACTACTTACATTCAATGTGGTCCTGTGCTCCCGTAAATAACTTTTGGCGTGGAGTGTGCGAGAACCTATCTTTAGCGTTAGGGATTCTATACCCATCTCCCCCGCACGATGTCTGTTGGGGGATCTCTCCGCAACTGATATTGATATAAAGAAAACATACCTCCTTATAAACGCATTAGGCATCGCCAAGAAAACTATTCTCATGAATTGGTAATCAAAAAATAATTCATGTATAAACTTTTAAAAAACATTTTTTTAGATTATGTAGTTATGGAAAGAATGTCTGCTGAATTAAAACAACTGACAGAATTCCGATCTCTTTGGCACCGCTAATTAATTTCCTGACCTGACTCCCATGGGGGCCAGGGCTGGGGCTCTGCCCCTGGGGTCTTGCTCCGTGGGTGGGGGGGCCCTGGGTGCCGGGGGCGCTGTGTGCCGCGGGGCCGGGTGGGCCCGGGTGTGTCCCCTGTTTCCGGCCTGGCGAGCTGATCCTTGGGTGATCTGGTGGTCGGGTGTGGATGGGGGTTCCTGGGCGGGTATTGGGGTGCGGGTGCGGGTGGGGCTGCGGGCGACTGCCTTGGGTTGGGTGGGGGCCTGTCCCTCTCGTGGGCGGTTGGGCAGAGGGTTGCACCCGAGGGGCTGGGGGGCTTGCAGCTGTCGGGCGGGGTAGGCTCGTGCAGATGTATGTATATGTGTATTTATATGATTGTATGTATGTATATATATATATATATATATATATATATATATATATATATATATGTATATATATGTATATATATATATGTATATATATATATATATATATATATATATATATATATATATATATATATATATATATATATATATATATATATATGCAGGTGCTGGTCATATTATTAGAATATCATGAAAAAGTTGATTTATTTCAGTAATTCCATTTAGAAAGTCAAACTTGTAGAATGTATACATTCATTCCAAACAGACTGATACATTTCAAGTGTTTTTTGCCAAAAAGGAGATGATTATAGCTGACAACCAATGAAAACCCTAAATTCAACATTACAGAAAATTAGAATATGGTGAAAAGGTCAGATATTGAAGACACCCGGTGCCACACTCTAATTAGCTTACTAACTCAAAACAACTGGAAAAGGCTTTAAATGGTCTCTCGTTTTGATTCTGTATGACACACAATCATGGGGAAGACTGCTTACTTCACAACTGTCCAAAAGACTACCATTGATACTTTAAAGAAGGAGGGCAAGACACAAAAGGTCATTGCCAAAGAGGTTGGATGTTCCCAGAGTTCTGTTTCCAAGCACATTAATAGAGAGGCGAAGGGAAGACAAAGATGTGGTAGAAAAAAGTGTACAAGCAAGAGGGTTAACCGCGCCCTGGAGAGGATTGTCAAACAAAACCGATTCAAAAATGTGGGGGAGATCCACAAAGAGTGGACTGCAGCTGGAGTCAGTGCTTCAAGAACCACCACGCACCGACGTATGCAAGATATGGGCTTCAGCTGTCGCATTCCTTGTGTAAAGCCACTTTTGAATAAGAGACAACGTCAAAAGCATATCGCCTGGGCTCAAGACAAAAAGGACTGGACTGCTGCTGAGTGGTCCAAAGTTATGTATTCAGATGAAAGTACATTTTGTATCTCCTTTGGAAATCAAGGTCCCAGAGTCTGTAGAAAGACAGGAGAGGCACAGAATCCACGTTGCCTGAAGTCCAGTGTCAAATTTCCACAATCGGTAATGGTCTGGGGTGCCATGTCATCTGCTGGTGTTGGTCCACTGTGTTTCCTGAGGTCTAGGGTCAATGCAGCAGTCTACCAGGAAGTTTTAGAACACTTTATGCTGCCTGCCACGGACCAATTTTATGGAGGGGAAAATTTCATTTTCCAACATGACTTGGCACCTGCACACAGTGCCAAATCTACCAGTACCTAGTTTAAGGACCATGGTATCCCTGTTCTTGATTGGCCTGCAAACTCACCTGACCTTGACCCCGTAGAAAACCTATGGGGTATTGTGAAGCGGAAGATGCGAGATGCCAGACCCAACAATGCTGAAGAGCTAAAGGCCACTATTAAAGCAACCTGGGCTCCCATAACACCTGAGTGCAACAGACTGGTCGACTCCATGCCACGCCGTATTGCTGCAGCAATTCAGGCAAAAGGAGCTGCAACTAACTATTGATTGCCGTACATGCTGAAACTTTCCATGTTCATGCTTTTCAGTTGGTCCACATTCCTAAAAAATATTTTTGGGTACTAGTCGTAACTAACATTCAAATTTTCTGAGATACTGAATTTGGGATTTTCAGTAATTGTCAGTACTAATCATCAAAATTTAAAGAAATAAACATTTCAAATATATCACTATGTGTGTAATGAATTGATATAATATGTAAGTTTCACGTTCTGAATATAATTACTGAAATAAATCAACGTTTTCATGATGTTCTAATAATATGAACAGCACCTGTGTGTGTGTGTATATATATGTGTGTGTGTGTATATGTGTATTTATATGATTGTATGTATGTGTGTGTATATATATATATATATATATATATGTGTGTGTGTGTGTCTATATTTATGTACAGTATATATATAGGTGTGTGTATTATATATGTATATACAGTATATATATATATATATATATATATATATGTGTGTGTATGTGTATATACAGTTGTGATCAAATGTATTCAACCCCGACACAATTTTGGTGTTTTAGCAAGTTGGACATTTATTCCGTATTTTGTTTATAATCATATCAAATAAAGATGCATTAAATATACTAATGCAACTTGAATTACAGCATTATATTTAGTAACATACCAAACAGTGTCATTTCTCTTAATATCTCTGACAAAATTATGCAACCCCTTGAAGATCATAACTCTTAAGAACAGAATTTGAATAAGGTCTTTTCTATCAGGTGTTGAAAACACCTGTAAATGTGATTAGAACCATAACGTGCAACAATTAAACTGATTGAAAAAAACTGTGATGCTCAGCTTCTTGTAGATGGTCAATGGTGTATTTGCAACATAGTGAAGTCCAGGGATTGGTCAAAGAAGTAAAGAGAAGAGGTAATTTATCTTCATAAGAAAGGATTTGGATATAAGAAAATAGCCAATACATTACACATTCCAAGTGACACAGTTGGGAGCATAATTCGCAAGGTTAAAGCTAAAGGCACAGTGGAAACGCTACCTGGGCGTGGTATAAAGAGGATGCTGTGTGCAACTGCTGTCCGGTATTTGAAGCGTACAGTGGTGAAAAACTTCCGGGTAACAGCTGAGGAACTACAACAGGACAGTGCAGAGGGGGGAACGCAGGTTTCGTCCCAGACAATAAGGCGCGCACTACGAGATGAAGGCCTCCATGCCAGAACTCCCAGGCGCACCCCACTTCTGACTACCAGGCACAAGAAAAGTAGACTCCAGTATGCCAAAAATCATCCTGGACAAAGCCCAAAGGTTTTGGGAAACTGTTCTATGGAGTGATGAGACAAAACTGGAACTCTTTGGGCCTATGAATCAACGGTATGTGTGGAGGAGAACAAATGAAGCTTACAAAGAGAATAACACCTTGCCTACTGTTAAGCATGGTGGGGGGTCAATCATGCTCTGGAGCTGTTTCCCTGCCTCAGGTACCGGGAATCTCCAGTGCGTTCAAGGCATTATGAATTCTATTTCCTACCAGGATATATTAGCTGCAAATGTCATGAAGTCAGTGCCGAACCTGAGGCTTGGGAGACGTTGGACCTTCCAACAGGACAACGATCCCAAACATATCTCCAAATCAACATCAGAGTGGTTGCAGAAGAAGGGCTTGAAGACTCTGGAGTGGCCCTCACAGTCGCCAGACCTAAATCCTATAGAAAACCTGTGGTGGGACTTGAAGAAGGCAGTTGCAGCACGCAAGCCCAAGAATATGAATGAACTGGAGCCCTTTGCCCAAGAGGAATAGGCTAAAATACCTGTAGATCGTTGCAAGAAGCTTGTGTCCGGTTATGTATCACGTTTGAAGGATGTAATTACTGCCAAAGGGTGTTCTACTAAGTACTAAAGATGCATGTAACTAGGGGGTTGAATAATTTTGTCAATGAGATATAAAGAAAAATGTCCTTTTTTGATATTTTGTCAAATACAGTGATACAATTTAAGTTGCATTTGTCTATTTGACACATCTTTATTTGATATGACTATAAACAAAATACGGAATAAAAATGTCCATGTGGCCTTTTGCCAGATGGGGTGCCTGGTGGGTGGTGGGCGGTGGGGCCTGGACGTGCATGATGGGTTCCGGGGGTAGGTGGTGCTGGACACTGTTGGTGACCAGGCCTCTTGTTTGTATGTATATACGGTATATGCAAATATGAGTATGTATTTGTGTATGTACATATGTATGTGTATTTGTGTGTATGTATGTATATATATTTGTATACATGTGTGGGTGTGGGTATATATGTATGTATATATGTGTATATATGTAAATGTATGTATATGTGTATGTGGGCGTATATGCATGCATATGTATATGTGTGTATGTATAGATGGGTATAAATGTGTACATGTGTATTGGCCCTGTGATGAGGTGGCGACTTGTCCAGGGTGTACACAGCCTTCCGCCCGATTGTAACTGAGATAGGTGCCAGCAGCCCCCGTGACCCCAAAAGGGAATAAGTGGTAGAAAATGGATGGATGGATGGATGTACATGTGTATATATGTTTATATGTAGATATATATCGATGTATATTTTTGTGTATTTGTGTATATGAATGTGTGTGTGTATGTAGGTATGTCTGTGTATATGTAGATATATATCGATGTATATATATGTGTATGTGTGTATATTTTTGTGTGTGTGTATGTAAGTATGTCTGTGTATATATCGATTTATATGTATGTGTCGATTTATATGTATGTATATACAATAAATGTGTGTGTGTAGGTATACATGTGTGTATACATATATGTATATGTGTAAGTTTATGTGTATATATGTATGTATGTGAATGTGTATATATGTGTGTGTATGTATGTATACGTATGTATATGTACAAACCCCGTTTCCATATCAGTTGGGAAATTGTGTTAGATGTAAATATAAACAGAATACAATGATTTGCAAATCATTTTCAACCCATATTCAGTTGAAAATGCTAAAAAGACAACATATTTGATGTTCAAACCGATAAACATTTTTTTTTTTTGCAAATAATCATTAACTTTAGAAATTGATGCCAGCAACGCGTGACAAAGAAGTTGGGAAAGGTGGCAATAAATACTGATAAAGTTGAGGAAGGCTCATCAAACACTTATTTTGAACATCCCACAGGTGTGCAGGCTAATTGGGAACAGGTGGGTGCCATGATTGGGTATAAAAACAGCTTCCATGAAATGCTAAGTAATTCACAAACAAAGATGGGGCGAGGGTCACCAATTTGTAAGCAAATTGTCGAACAGTTTTAGAACAACATTTCTCAACGAGCTATTGCAAGGAATTTAGGGATTTTACCACCTACGGTCCGTAAAATCATCAAAAGGTTCAGAGAATTTGGAGAAATCACTGCACGTAGGCGATGATATTACGGACCTTTGATCCCTCAGGCTGTACTGCATCAAAAACCGACATTAGTGTGTAAAGAATATCACCACATGGGCTCAGGAACACTTCATAAAACCACTGTCATTAATTACAGTTGGTCGCCACATCTGTAAGTGCAAGGTAAAACTCTACTATGTAAAGCAAAGCCCTTTTATCAACAACACCCAGAAATGCCGCTGGCTTTGCTGGGCGCGAGCTTATCTAAGATGGACTGATGTAAAGTGGAAAGTGTTCTGTGGTCTGACGAGTCCACATTTCAAATTATATTCGGAAACTGTGGACGTGGTGTCCTCCGGAACAAAGAGGAAAATAACCATCCGGATTGTTATACGCGCAAAGTTCAAAAGCCAGCATCTGTGATGGTATGGGGGTACATTACTGCCCAAGTCATGTGTAACTTAAACATATGTGAAGGCACCATTAATGCTGAACCGTCCATCCAGGTTTTGGAGCAACATATGTTGTCATCCAAGCAACATTATCATGGACGCCCCTGCTTATTTCAGCAAAACAATGCCAAGCCACGTGTTACAACAGCGTGGCTTCGAAGTAAAAGTGCGGGTACTTTCCTGGCCCGCCTGCAGTCCAGACCTGTCACCCATCGAAAATGTGTGCCGCATTATGAAGCGTAAAATGCGACAGTGGAGACCCCGGACTGTTCAACGACTGAAGCTCTACATAAAACAAGAATGGGAAAGAATTCCACTTTCAAAGCTTCAACAATTAGTTTCCTCAGTTCCCAAATGTATATTGAGTGTTGTTAAAAGAAAAGGTGATGTAACACAGTGGTGAACATGCCCTTTCCCAACTACTTTGGCACGTGATGCAGCCATGAAATTCTTATTTGCACAAAAAAAAAGTTTATGAGTTTGAACATCAAATATCTTGTCTTTGTAGTGCATTCAATTGAATATGGGTTGAAAAGGATTTGCAAATCATTGTATTCTGTTTATATTTACATTTAACACAATTTCCCAACTCATATGGAAAAGGGTTTGTACATATATGTGTATGTATGTATGTATGTGTATATATATATATATATATATATATATATGTGTGTGTGTATATATTTATGTATATATGTATGTTTATGTGTGTGTATGTGTGTATATATATGTCAATGTGTATGTATGTGTCGGATTGGTGGTGGGTGTACTGCGCGCTGGGTTGCGGGTCGTTTTCTCCCCTGGGCGTGGTCGGCGATCCATTGGGGTGATTGGTCGTCCGAGGTGGGTGAGTTGGGGTCAATGTGTTGGCGGCCTCAGTGGTAGCTGGGTGTGTGCGTTATTTTGGTTCACGGCGTCTGACTTTTTTTTTTTTTTTGTCTCTGCGCCGGCGACCGCGGGTGTTTGTACTGCAAGCTGGCGGTAGTGGTGATGGTTGCTGTGGTGCTACTAGCGGTTGGCATTGCTGTGTTGGGTTGGAGTGGTTGGGGTACTGTGATTGGTGTCCGTGCGGTTGTGGGTGATGGCTGGCGTTGGCTTGCCGGCTGGTTTGAATACTGACGTGCGGACGGGATGCATTGGCTTCTCCCCCCATTGAGGGGCCCCATTGAGGGGCTGCGTCCCCTGGCCGGGACTCGTATGGGCACGTTGCGATGTGGATCGCCGTGATGCAGTATTTGCATTGGGCATGGGGGCTCTGCAGTTTTTCTGCATTCGGTTGCCTGTATGAACTCTGCAGGGTTGGGTTGGAGTGGGCGGGTGTTGGCTTTGTTTGGCAGGGGGTGGACTCGCATTGTGTCCTCGCATGGTGTCCTCTTAAGTGGTCTGGTTTAGGTCACGGACCGTGGGCGAGGGCGGTGGCCTCCTGGCCGTAGTTCCTGGTTGTCGCCTGCATGGACTGGGGGGCGGGGGTATGTCTGGGCCCTCTACTCATCCTACTTATAGCACACACACTCACACATATATAAGACTTTGGGGGATTTGTCCTGCAGGGAGGCATGGTATGGGGGACGAGGATGCCTCCTATGGGACTCCAGTCCTCCTGTCTTGTCCCCGGCTCGTCCATCTGTCAATCTTAGCTGCATTATATACACTTAGGATTTGGGGGGCTCTGCTTGGTTGGGACCCACCATGACCTTGATGTCCCCCACTTTTAATCACATTATTAGTTCCCACAAGCATACACATCTCACTTACGCTACAGTATACACATCAATAGGGACTGGAGGTCGGCTGTAACTGCTGGCCTCCTAATTTTAACTACACAGTAGACACTCTGGGGGCCCTGTACACATGCATGAGGTGGTTGGGGTTTGGGAATACGGCGCACCCCTCATTGCCTCCTCCGTTGGCGCGAGTTCCGGGGGCAAAGACCTCGCTGAATGTGAGGGGATTTTATTATTATTATTATTATTTTAATTTTCATTTTATTTTATTTGAAAGAAAAAATAATAGTACAATATAGTATTAATTTGTGTTGGGTGTCGCGCGGGTCTCGCTTCCTGTTGAGTGGGGTCCGTGCCTGTGTGGCACGTCCTTGCGCTGTGGGGTCTGTGTTGGTGACTTGATGCGGTGGCAGCGCGGCCCCTTTGTCTGGTCTGGATGCTGTGTCTCGGTTGTTTGGGCGGTGGTGTGTTAGGGTTTGGGTTGAGGTGGTGGGGTCTATTGGTGGGAGAGGTGTTGATGTCTCTTGTGTGCATGTTGGCGTTTGGGCTGACTGGCGGGCTGGCACGGGCTGCTCTCAATGATCCTGTTGGCATGTGGTTGCCGGTTGCAGTTTGTTTTGTTTTTTTCTCGATCACTTTGATTTGATGGGGTGGTGCTGGCTGTCTGGGGCTATTGCAGCTGATGTTTCTGATGCCGTTTGTTTGTGGTGTGTGCGCCCGTGGCTGCTGGGTCCGGTGCAGGGGGGTGGCTGATGTTGTGACTGGTGGTAGCGGGCACTCGTGGTGGTTGTCGGGGCTGAAGGACTTGTGGGCTTCATGCTGGTTTCTTGTCGTGTTGGTTGGCTTGTCGGGTGTAGGCCTGGGGTGCCCTTGCGCCCTGCCGCGCTGCCCTTGCGCGCCCGGTTTCGCACCGTTGTCTGGGGCGGGCTTGTCGGGGGTTGTCCTTGGGTGGCGTGGGTACGCGGCCGGACCTGTGGGGCTTGGGGGTTCGGCTAGTTCTCAGTGGGCAGTGGATGCTGGGACTTCATTGCTGTCCCTCAAACCTGTGTATGGATTTGTTGTCGTATACGTGTGTGTGTGTGTGTGGATGGATGGATGTAAATGTGTGTATGTACGTATATGTGTGTGCATGTATGGTTACAGGTATGTGTGTATTCATAGATGTGTATATGAATGCGTGTATGTGCATGTGTGGGTATGTATACATTTATGTGTATGTGTATATGTATGTATGTATATATTTATGTGTATGTTGTATGTACGTATACATGTGTATGTATATGTGCATATATATGTGTATATATATGTATATGTGGGTATGTATATATATATATATATATATAATATTTATGTATGTATGTATATGGGTATATGCGTGTGTGTGTATGTATATATACAGATGTATATAGATGTATATATATATGTATGTGTATGTATATATATATGTGTGTTTATATATATATATATAAACACACATATATATATATATATATATATATATATATATATATATATATATATATATATATATATATATATATATATATATATATATATATATATATATATATATATATATATATATATATATATGTATGTATGTATGTATGTATGTATGTGTATCTATATTTCTGGGGATACGCTCTGGACCTGCTGGTCAATCAGGGTCGGCGCCTCAGGCGACTGCATCCGGGCTGCACGTCTGGAGCTCCTGGGTCCCACCGTCCATCCCTTCCGGGTGCCCGTCTTGGTTGGGGCAGGCTGGGTCTAGTCCCCTCTTCCATTGTGGTAGCTTGGTGCTGCAGGGTATTCCGAGTTGCCGCGAGACGGCCAGCTGCTGGGGTAGTGATGTTGTGTGTCAGCATGTCTTTGATCCTATTTTAAATCTTTTTTTTTTTGTGTGTGTTTATGTATGTATATATGAACAGTATGTGTAGGTATATATGTGTATGTGTGCATGTATGTACTGTATATATATATGTGTGTATGTATATATATATATATATATGTTTGTATTAGGGCTGTGGATCTTTGGGTTTCCCACAATTCGATTCAATATAGATTCTTGGGGTCACGATTCGATAATATATCGATTTTTTTTTTTGATTCGGTTCGATTCAAAAATGATATTTTTCCCATTCAAAACGATTCTGTATTCATTCAATACATAGGATTTCAGCAGGATCCACCCCAGTCTGCTGACATGCAAGCAGAGTAGTAGATTTTTTTTTAAAAGCTTTTATAATTGTAAAGAACAATGTTTTATCAATTGATTGCAATATTGTAAATTTTTTTTAACTATTAAACGAACTAAAAATATGACTTGTTTTATCTTTGTGAAAATATTGGACAGTGTGTTGTCAAGCTTATGAGATGCGATGCAAGTGTAAGCCACCATGACACTGTTGTTCTTTTTTTTTATTTTTATAAATGTCTAATGATAATGTCAATGAGGGATTTTTAATCACTGCTATGCTGAAATTATAACTAATATTGATACTGTTGTTGATAATATTCATTTTAGTTTCACTACTTTTGGTTTGTTCTGTGTCGTGTTTGTGTCTTCTCAATTGCTCTGTTTATTGCAGTTCTGAGTGTTGCTGGGTCAGCTTTGGTTTTGGAATTGGATTGCATTGTTATGGAATTGCTGTGTAGTCGTTTGTTGGATGGATTAAAAAAAACATTTTAAAAAAACGATTTAAAAAAAATGAGAATCGATTTTGAATCGCACAACGTATTCGATTTGATTCTTTATTCTGTGAAAATTACAGACCTCTGTCATCATTTTAAGTGGGAGAACTTGCACAATCGATGGCTGACTAAATACTTTTTTGCCCCACTGTACATAAGTACCTACGCTCCCACATACATGCACAAATACAGTACATACCTACATACTCCAAGTGCGTCCATCTACACGCACATTCACGGTACGAACATACACATACTGTACATATCCATCCATCTTCTTCCGCTTATCCGAGGTCGGGTCACAGGGGCAGCAGCCTAAGCAGGGAAGCCCAGACTTCCCTCTCCCCAGCCACTTCGTCTAGCTCTTCCCGGGGAATCACGAGGCGTTCCCAGGCCAGCCAGGAGACATAGGCTTCCCAACTTGTCCTGGGTCTTCCCCGTGGCCTCCTACCGGTTGGATGTGCCCTAAAAACCTCCCTAGGGAGGCGTTCGGGTGGCATCCTGACCAGATGCCCGAACCACCTCATTTGGTTCCTCTCGATGTGGAGGAGCAGCGGCTTTACTTTGAGCGCCTCCCGGATGGCAGAGCTTCTCACCCTATCTCTAAGGGAGAGCCCCGCCACACGGCGGAGGAAACTCATTTCGGCCGCTTGTACCCGTGATCTTATCCTTTCGGTCATGACCCAAAGCTCATGACCATAGGTGAGGGTGGGAACGTAGATCGACCGGTAAATCGAGAGCTTTGCCTTCCGGCTCAGCTCCTTTTTCACCACAACAGATCGGTACAATGTCCGCATTACTGAAGACGCAGCACCGATCCGCCTGTCGATCTCACGATCCACTCTTCCCCTACTCGTGAACAAGACTCCTAGGTACTTGAACTCCTCCACTTGGTGCAGGGTCTCCTCCCCAACCCGGAGTTGGCACTCCACCCTTTTCCGGGCGAGAACCATGGACTCGGACATGGAGGTGCTGATTCTCATTCTCGTCGCTTCACACTTGGCTGCGAACCGATCCAGTGAGAGCTGAAGATCCCGGCCAGATGAAGCCATCAGGACCACATCATCTGCAAAAAGCAGAGACCTAATCCCACGGCCACCAAACCGGAACCCCTCAACGCCTTGACTGCGCCTAGAAATTCTGGCCATAAAAGTTATGAACAGAATCGGTGACAAAGGGCAGCCTTGGCGGAGTCCAACCCTCACTGGAAATGTGTCCGACTTACTGCCGGCAATGCGGACCAAGCTCTGACACTGATCATACAGGGAGCGGACCGCCACAATAAGACCGTCCGGTACCCCGTACTGTGAGCACTCCCCACAGGACATCCCGAGGGACACGGTCAAATGCCTTCTCCAAGTCCACAAAGCACATGTAGACTGGTTGGGCAAACTCCCATGCACCCTCAAGGACCCTGCAGAGAGTCTAGAGCTGGTCCACAGTTCCACGACCAGGACGAAAACCACACTGTTCCTCCTGAATCCGAGGTTCGACTGTCCGGCGTTGCCTCCTCTCCAGTACACCTGAATAAACCTTACCGGGAAGGCTGAGGAGTGTGATCCCACGATAGTTGGAAGACACCCTCCGGCCCCCCTTCTTAAAGAGAGTGACCACCAATCCAGAGGTACCGCCCCCGATGTCCACACGATGCTGCAGAGTCTTGTCAACCAAGACAGCCCCACAGCATCCAGAGCCTTAAGGAACTCCGGGTGGATATCATCCACTCCGGGGCCTTGCCACCGAGGAGCTTTTTAACTACCTCGGCAACCTCAGCCCAAAGAAATAGGAGAGCCCACCACAGATTCCCCAGGCACTGGGACTCCTTCTTCAACTTGACGGCATTCCTCACCGCTGGTGTCCACCAACGGGTTTTAGGATTACCGCCCCGACAGGCACCAACTACCTTGCGGCCACAGCTCCAATCAGCCGCCTCGACAATAGAGGTGCGGAACATGGTCTACTCGAACTCGATGTCCAGCGCCTCCCTCGTGACATGTTCAAAGTTCTTCCGGAGGTGGGAATTGAAACTTTCTCTGACAGGAGACTCTGCCAGACGTTCCCAGCAAACCCTCACAATGCGTTTGAGCCTGCCAGGTCTGTCCGGCATCCTCCCCCACCATCGCAGCCAACTCACCACCAGGTGGTGATCGGTAAAAGCTCCACCCCTCTTTTCACCCGAGTGTCCAAAACATAAGGCCGCAAATCCGATGACACAACTACAAAGTCGATCATGGAACTGCGGCCTAGGGTGTCCTGGTGCCAAGTACACATATGGACACCCTTATATTTGAACATTGTGTTTGTTATGGACAAACTGTGACGAGCACAAAAGTCCAATAACAAGACACCACTGGGGTTCAGATCCGGGCGGCCATTCTTCCCAATCACGCCTCTCCAGGTTTCACTGTCGTTGCCAGCATGAGCGTTGAAGTCCCCCAGCAGAACAAGGGAATCACCCGAGGGAGCACTCTCCAGTACTCCCTCGAGTGTACCCAAAAAGGGTGGGTACTCTGAACTGCTGTTTGGTGCGTAAGCACAAACAACAGTCAAGACCTGTCCCCCCACCCGAAGGCGGAGGGAGGCTACCCTTTCGTCCACTGGGTTGAACTCCAACGTACAGGCTTTGAGCTGGGGGGCAACAGGAATTGCCACCCCAGCCCGTCGCCTCTCACTGCCGGCAACGCCAGAGTGGAAGAGAGTCCAGCCCCTCTTGAGAGAAGTGGTTCCAGAGCCCTTGCTGTGCATCGAAGTGAGTCCGACTACATCCAGCCGGAATTTCTCTACTTCACGCACTAGCTCAGGCTCCTAGCCCCCGCAGTGAGGTGACGTTCCACGTCCCAAGAGCTAGCTTCTGTAGCTGAGGATCGGACCGCCAAGTGCACTGCCTTTGGCTGCCGCCCAGCTCACATCGTACCCGACCTCTATGGCCCCTGCTATGGGTGGTGAGCCCATTGGAGGGTGTACATATACATTCACTGTACAAACATTCATATACACATTCTGTTCATATACAAGTACATATACATACATACACTCATGCACATAATCACGTTTCATCAAACATATATCAACGTTGTTGCCCTAGGGTAAACTGGGTAACAAAGCTTAATTCATTGTTAATATAACAATCTACAAGATTAATATAGGTTGCCTCTCTCTCTTCCCCTCCATCTTTCGGTATTCCTTTTTTTTTTTTGTAGTTATCATTATGTGTACGTATTGTTGCATTTGAACAACTGTATTGTTGATAATAGAGGTAAACTATTGGTATTGTTCATGATCAAAAGCGCTTTTTCTATTGGTATTTGTATTGCTCCAGTTGTAGTGTAAAAATGCTCATTGTCATTTCTATATTATTATTTATTTAACTAACTGCTTCTTTGCTATCATTTTTACGATCATATTTGTACATATCGTATGTGCTGGTGTTGTTCTGTTGTTGTTGTTGTTTTTGTTGTTATTGTTGTGTTTGCTGTTGTTGTTTTTGTCTCTGTCTAATCTCCCTCTTATCCCCACAATTTCCCCCTCTGTCTTCCTTTTTTTCTCTTTCTATCCCCTCCTGCTCCGGCCCGGCTGCACCAAATGATAATATAAATACAGTTAATAAAGTCAAATTCAAATAAGGCAACAAGAGAAGTATCCTACACTTCTCTTTTGTAAAGTAAATCTGAACAAGCGATTTGGGCATCTACATCAACTAAATGATTTGCCTGAGATGCTGGACAGGACAAAAAAAATAAATAAAAAATTTACTTTAAAAGTATTACGTAAGTATTATAATAAAGGCAACACATGATGTAAGTGTCAAATCTTTGTTGACAGAAATGTTATTCTACACATTGGAAATCATTAGTTAAATGGAGGCTTCTGACAGGATGAGATAAGTTCTGGAAATGACTGGCTCAGTATGATGTGTGTGTCCAAGTTAAAAGAAAGGGCAGGCTGTCTTTTTCTATTGGATTTATTACAATCTTTGCGAGCTGGTTAACATTCGCGGTGGTGTGGAATAACATGGCACACAAACAACTACCAGAAATGCAGCTAATATTACATACAGATAATGTGACATGCAAATATAAGTTAAATACACAGAGGACATAAGTAAAGGAAATTAAATGAGCTCAAATGTAGCTACAAACCAGGCATAATGATGCAATATGTACATACAACAAGCCTCATGGATTGACCAAATATGCCTGATTGGCTCTCCAGCAAATCAATGAAATCAACAAAGATCACCATAAAACATTTGGTTGACAGAATGAGACAATGGAGTAGCATTAAACTTGTCTTTCTGTGGTAGCATCGGAAAAAGTTGTACATGTAAACAAACTACGATGAGTTCAAGGATCGCTGAAATTAGTAGGACAAAACAGTGCTTGCCAAACCCTCTCATCAGTGAAACATGTATAACATAAACAGTGGGATTTCTTACAATTAGGAAGGTTTGTGTCATGTTTGTTCTATAGAAAATATAATAAAACAAAAACACTTTTTTTTTTCTTCATCTTTTTCCATTTTCACACAACTCTGAAAGAGGTCCAGGGAGCCACTAGGGCGGCGCTAAAGCGCCGCAGGTTGCTGACCGCCACTCTGGACCTACAACTAGACCTGGCTCCCGCCTGGCTTCCTGACATGGTGCTGAGTTTTGTCTTGGTTGCCACATTTTAGTGCAGGATAGCAGTGCTGCTCAAATCTCCAAGCATGCGTATTGATTTGTAAACAGCAGGACCTGACCTTCTCTACGCCTGGAGGCTCGCATCGCACTGCAAGAAAAAAACAAACTAGAGTTGAGACCAGCAATGTTGTACATTTCAGGCATGTGAAATGTATGCAAAAACATGGAAATTTGTGTTTTTATACAATAATTTTTGTGTCGATTTTTTAAAATGAATTTTCAATAAATATCTTGTTTACGTCAAACTATTACTTCAGCATCTCTTTTTGAATGAAATGCCAATAAAAATAGGATCTAACCCAATGTTTTAATCATTGGCCTCAGCTGCAGGTACTTTCCTCTTGCCTAAACGCCACAGGAGGGGGAGACCATCTCAGCACGGAAACAAGCTCAGTGGTTAGCTAACCGCCAGGCTTGCTTACTTCTTGTTGTCTCCATTTGCTCTCACAATGTTGACAACTTTGCTGCTAAACATATTTGGATGATTACAATCCCAACGGTCACCGACCTTTTCAAGCCTAAGATCCCTGGATTCAGCCAAAAAACAAAGCAAATTCTACCCTTACGTCAACCATACATAGTTATTTATTATATTTGTTTGGTAGTGTTTTTGGTTGTTATTATTGGCTGATGTCAACATTGAATTTTTTTCTTGTGTTTCTTGCTGTTTTCCCCAATTTTTGCGCGTGTTTATTTTGTAATGTGCCTAGGGCCAATGACAAAGAAGTCACGTTTTGGGGACCCCAGCTGTAAAAGCTAACTGTTTATGGCCACTGTAGTCTTATACTGTGTGATAAAGAAGGGATAAACTGGGAAGTCCTTTAGCTGTTGCCTTGTTTTAACTACATATTGTTTTAACCTCTATATAAATCAACACAAAATCCATACTTTGAAGCAATGTTCACGCACTCTAGTATTTGGCGTTAGCTTCCTGTCGCAGGCGAGCGATAATGCTCGTGGACTCATGGTTGAGGGAAGAGTTGTTTGATGTGGATGCTGGAAAATGTCCCATTTGTTGCAGCAGTCTTTCTTAATGCATTGTTGCAGCTCAATGATTTTTGTGCACGTCTTGCCATGCGCATTTACGAGACAAGCCAATTGCAGGAAATATAATCATGATTTCCTAACTTTTCTTTCGGGTTTTGCGTGGCAGCATTTTATGCTCATAGAAATGTTCCTTTTTTTTCCCCAACGTTCCTGTTTTTTTTCCCTCAAAGGGTGCTTACATCAGTAAGATTTGATTATTATTATGGAGGCAAGCTGCATCTTATAAGTTTCTATCCAAGATGAAGATCCAAAAACACAACCACTTTATTGCCTTTTTATCTTTCCGAAGTGGCACTGCTTGAATGTTCAACATGCCACTAAGGCTTTCTGTGTGGTTTTGACATTGCTTTATGTTTACCACATGCAGCTCACGCCTGTTGTGATTCAAATCACACTTAGCAAGTACCCCATCCTCACCCCTGTTCTAAACTGTGTGATGAAGACCAGTAGTGTCAGATCTTACAGAAAAAAAACTGAGAAAAGGTTAAAGCCATTAAACTAAATTTAAAAGAAAAGTGAAATTCACTCCTACCTCCACATTCCTTTCTTGTCTTCCACATGTGGTTCTGACTTGTTTCGCTGGACGGCCCGCTGAGCCGGACTCACATAACATACAGTCTGTACTGTGAAAAGACAGCAAGCAAGGAAGACAACCAGAAATATCGCATAGCTGTCATTTACCAAATGTTTGTCCTTTTTCTGACTGTGAGCTGAGTGGCACTGCTGTTAAGGATGTATTCTCTCATGTCGCACAGGTGAACCAAAACAAGCTGCCTTCTCGAGTGGTGGATCCCAGGGTGATTTCCAGGGGACCTGATTTTACACCTGCATTTGCAGACTTTGGCAGACACATGAGCAGCACACGAGGCACTATGGTGAGTTGCACGCGTACCCACGTTCAGCCTCAGGATGTCAGTCAGGGACCGATGTGTCAAGAAGGTTTGTAGTCAAACTTTAATCATGCCTGTAATCGTAGATGAGCAACATATCTGTCCTGACATTTATTTTGTAAAGTAGACGGCAGGTTCCTGATTTTTCATTTACCACAACTGCTGTAGTAGTAAAGCAAAGAAGAATTGTTCATGTAAACACCACGTCAGTGTTTTACATAGTGTGTGTATTATTGTATTATCAACACCCTGGTTGGTGTCGCACTCGCAGCTAATGACCATGGGCACACGGCGGCCTCCCCCCAGGAAGATCATCATGAACGTGTCGGTGAACGCCGACGTTCAGCTGAAAAGATCAGAGAATGCCTGGAAGCCAGGCGCAAAGCAGGATTGTGTGGCAGTGGAGGACCCTGAGATGCTGAAGACACAGGTAGTAAAAACAAAAGATAATATGAGCAAACTCAAGATAGTGAACAAATACCATTATCATGAATTAAATCACTCTTATGGAGTACAAACTGTGATTCATAACCGTAGTGGCACTGTGGAGTTTGGGGATGTATATTGAGAACTAGGGGTGTCCACAAAATTTCTTTTTTCAAATGAATAGCCTTTGTTATTTGTAACAATTCTTAATTGATTAAAAAAAATTCTAAATTGATTATATGTATATATATGTATGTGTATATGTGTATATATATATATATATGTATGTGTGTGTGTATATATATATATATATATGTGTGTGTGTGTGTGTATATATATATATATGCGTGTGTGTTTGTGTGCGCTTGCGTGCGTGTGTTACGGACAGTGTTGATTGAGGTGTGTTGAAGCAGCAAAAAAGGACATTATGTTAAATGAAGAGTTTCTGTCTCTGATAGTTGATGTAATAATGTAAGTGAATCATTAAGCCTACATGAACTCCATGGTGTTCAGGGATGAATAAATAAATGATAAAAGGGTTGTACTTGTATAGCGCTTTTCTACCTTCAAGGTACTCAAAGCGCTTTGACACTATTTCCACATTTACCCATTCACACACACATTCACACACTGATGGCGGGAACTGCCATGCAAGGCGCTAACCAGCACCCTTTAGGAGCAAGGGTGAAGTGTCTTGCTCAGGACACAGCAGACGTGACAAGGTTGAAACTAGGTGGGGATTGAACCAGGGACCCTCAGGTAGTCTCTCCTATTGCTATTGTACTATTTTTTTCAGCTATAATTACATTAATCATTAGTAATGTAGCAGCGTAGTTTTGAATGGCAGGGTTCCTGGTATCACATGTTGATAAAAATATAACATTTACATAATAAAAATATACTATAGGCTTCCCAAATGCTGTAATAAAATAAGCATGATGAGTTGACTTGAATCTGTTTAATGTTGCACTTTTTATACGTAGAAGAAAGGTTTTGTCATTTTATTTAATCCAAGCAACAACTTGAGGCAGTTTAATGTGGATTAACGTGGGCTGAATTTTTATAGTGTTCCCAGTGTTAAAAGGATAAAGCCATTGTTTACAAATTTGGTAAATAACCAAAAAAATTATATTTTGTTGTTTTCTTACTGTACCGAAAATGAACCGAACCGTGACCTCTAAACCGAGGTACGTACCGAACCGAAATTTTTGTGTACTGTTACACCCCTATTAGCGACGCTTGATGACCTCATCAAACCGCCGCGAGCGCAGAATAACAACAACAAGAGTGTGTTGTTGCCGGTGCTATAGCTTGGCTAACAAGCCAGCTCGCTCGGTGACTAACGACACCATGTCTATGGTTTGGGATTATTTTAAAGCGTGTCAGACAGATAAAAAACTGTCAATTTGCAATGACTGCAAAAAGCTGGTTATGCGAGGAGGAACCAAGACGTCTTCCTTTAATACGAGCATTTAGATCTCCCACTTCTTCAAGAATCATAAGGAGATATACACGATGAATACAAGCAGAAGATGGATGAAAAGCCCATCCATCCATCTTCTTCCGCTTATCTGAGGTCGGGTCGCGGGGGCAGCAGCCTAAGCAGGGAAGCCCAGACTTCTCTCTCCCCAGCCACTTCATCCAGCTCCTCCCGGGGGATCCAGAGGCATTCCCAGGCCAGACGGGAGACATAGTCTTCCCAACGTGTCCTGGGTCTTCCCCGTGGCCTCCTAAACACCTCCCGGGGTAGGGGTTCGGGTGGCATCCTGACCAGATTCCTGAACCACCTCATTTGACTCTTCTCGATGTGTAGGAGCAGCGGCTGTACTTTGAGCTCCTCCCGGATGACAGCCTCTCACCTTATCTCTAAGAGAGAGACCCGCCACCGGGCAGAGGAAACTCATTTCGGCCGCTTGTACTCGTGATCTTGTCCTTTCGGTCATAACCCAGAGCTCATGCCCATCGACTCTGCTCCTTCTTCACCACAACGGATCGATACAACGTCCGCATTACTGAAGACACCTTACCAATCCGCCTGTTGACCTCACGATCCACTCTTCCCTTACTCGTGAACAAGACTACAAGGTACTTTAACTCCTCTACTTGGGACAAAATCTCCTCCCCAACCCGGAGATGGCACTCCACCCTTTTCCGGGAGATAACCATGGACTCGGACTTGGAGGTGCTGATTCTCATCCCAGTCGCTTCACACTCGGCTGCAAACCGATGCAGTGAGAGCTGAAGATCTTGGCCAGATGAAGCCATCAGGGCCACATCATCTGGAAAAAGCAGAGACCTAATCCTGCAGCCACCAAACCAGATACCCTGAACACCCTGACTGTGCCTAGAAATTCTGTCCATAAAAATTATGAACAGAATCGGTGACAAAGGGCAGCCTTGGCGGACTTCAACCGTCACTGGAAACGGGTCCAACTTACTGCCGGCGATGCTGACCAAGGTCTGATACTGACCATACAGGGAGCTGACCGCCACAATCAGACAGTCCGTTACCCCATACTCTCTGAGCACTTCCCACAGGAGTTCCAGGGGTACACGGTCGAATGATAAATGGGTTGTACTTGCCTTCTCCAAGTACACAAAGCACATGTAGACTGGTTGTGCAAACTCCCATGCACCCTCAAGGACCCTGTCGAGACTATAGAACTGGTCCACAGTTCCACGACCAGGACAAAAACCACACTGTTCCTCCTGAATCAGAGGTTCGACTATCTGGCATAGCCTCCTCTCTAGTACCCCTAAATGGACCTTACCGGGAAGGCTGAGGAATGTGATCCCACGATAGTGAGAACACACCCTCCGGTTCCCCTTCTTAAAGAGAGGAACCATGATGAATGAATGGATGGATGAAAAGCAAACACTGAAAAAAAAAGTAGTATCACACAGTTGTCGCTTATAGACTCTGCCGAGAAAAAACAAAAATACAACAAAAAACACTCCAGGGCGAAAGCCCACGTTGTGGTCAGGGACAATGCACACAGTATGGCAAAAGTTATGGTGGAGTTTGGTATGGCTAGACTGCCCTGCATGGGGCACACTTTACTTTTTGTAGCAACGTTTTTACCGCATAATTGTTCAACATCTTCCCGCTTGAAGCCAAACACCCGCCAGACAATGGACCCCATGCTGTTTTTCTTGGGTATTAATTCTTCCTTCATTTGTTACCAGATTCGCACCTTCTCTCTCGTATTACCACCCGCACCGCACCGTTAGCATCACAGCTAACGTTACCATGTTGCTACCTGTCTGCTCCACGGGAGCGTTTGACGTTGCACACATGACGTATGTAAGAAAGTGCGCTTGTTTTAAGTCTTTATGAGAAGTAGAGACAAGAAAGAGGAATAAGAACCTGGAGTTTAATGCCCGCAGCTAAAAGCAACTGCGTGAGAACGTATACTCCAATATCACTATATAGTCATTTTATATATCGCACAGAGACAAACCCGCGATATATCCAGTACATCGATATATCGACGAGCCCTACATTTAGGTTTTCAGCACTGAAGGCTTGGACTAACCTACAATCGAATCTGCAACTTCAAACCCTTGTTACATTAAATGAGTTTAAAGCTTCTGTGAAATGATTGCAGTCTACCTTGTCTGTATACACATGTGTCATATGAGCAAGTTTTAATGTTATAATTTTGATGTTTTATATGTTGTTTACTGTTTTTAATGTAACTTTGCTGCTGCCCTCTTTGCCAGATCTCCCTTGGAAAAGAGATCTTTGATCATAATGGGATGTTACCTGGTTAAATAAAGGCTAAACTAATACAAAAACAATCTTGCATTTATTTTGCACAATCTCATGTATTTCTGCCTCAGGAGCTCTTTAAAAAGGTGCGAAGCATCTTAAACAAGCTAACGCCTCAGAAGTTCAGCCAACTGATGAAGCAAGTGATGGACCTGACCATTGACACAGAGGAGCGACTCAAAGGAGTCATTGACCTGGTCTTCGAGAAGGCCATCGACGAGCCCAGCTTCTCCGTCGCCTATGGACAAATGTGCCGCTGCCTCGCTGAGGTAAAGCGCTGATCGCAATGGACACAAGACTTTATACCTTGCATGACACTCAAAAATCTGAACATTTTTCATACAGCTCAGAGTGCAAATAGCAGATAAACCCAGCAACACGGTCAACTTTCGCACACTGCTTCTACATCGCTGCCAGAAGGAGTTTGAAAAGGACAAAGTGGACGACGTGGTCTTTGAGAAGAAGCAGAAAGAGCTAGACTCTGCTGACTCGGTACGTGACACACTCGCTTGGCAGGAAGGTTTACTTTTCTGAAGGCGAGCTCTCATTTTTCAATTTTGTCCCCCAGTCCACAGAGCGCGAGAGGCTGCAGGAAGAGCTGGAGGAGGCCAAGGACAAGGCTCGGAGGCGATCCATCGGCAACATCAAGTTCATCGGGGAGCTTTTTAAGCTGAAGATGCTGACCGAGGTCATCATGCATGAGTGTGTGATCAAGCTGCTGAAGAACCACGACAAAGAGTCTTTGGAGTGCTTATGCAGGCTGCTCACCACCATTGGCAAAGACCTGGACTTTAAGAAGGCCAAGGTCAGCCTGATCATCATTTTGAAACTCAACTAACGTCTCTCTTAGTTGAATAATGTGAGTGAACCTTACTATTTTTTAAATATTCCTTCCCCTCTCTGCTTAGCCTCGAATGGACCAATATTTTAATCAGATGGAAAAAATAGTGAAGGAGAAGAAAACGTCGTCTCGGATACGCTTCATGTTGCAGGATGTCATCGATCTAAGATTGGTGAGTGTTGAACGCATCATTGTGGTATTTGTCTCCCATTTTGTCATTGCAAAAATCCTGAATGACCCAAATGTTAGTATGCAAGTGGAGAGTGCTGTCAAGCTACTTTAAAGTAGCAGTAGAGTGGAAAAACAGGTTGGCTTTATGTCTTATTTGTGTTTTTTTGTATCCATTAAACATATCCAATTGTATTTTAAATCTGCAAAGTATGTGAAAATACCGTGTAATCATCACAAAATGTGACAAATTCAGTCAGCCATTTTGAATATTCCACCCCGTTTTCTGTAAATTCTACGTCACATTAGTAATGCTTCTGCATTCTGACCATATTATTAGGTCAGTCATACTGGAAATACGCAACCATTGGAAAGAGGTGTGCTGTTTATTGTTCACAATCTTCATGTAATACAAGAACACACTCTTGGCTTTTTTATGCATTCTAAATGGTAAATAAATAGCTAACAATTGATTCAACAGATGGGCCGCCCTCTGTTGCATCATTATACTCTGAGTAATATTGTTTTTATAAGTGCTAACTAACGTAGACAGACTTTTTTAGCGACACATTGATACCAGTGAGCTAATGCTAGCTTAGGCTGCTATTGTTGACCCACTGAGCCGGTGGCTGCTTCTGATTGGTGTCAAACGTGCTCAAAGTAAACTCTAGATTATAATTCATTCATCTCTCACCTGCTGGTCACACAGGCTGGTCCACTTTCCCGTCTCGATGTGGTGAAGAAGACGCTACTTGCAACAACTTTTTTTTAACCCTTTGTGAGGATTGTGATTGAATCTTCATCCAAACGGAATTATGTGAGCGTCCTGTCGGTTGACATCCCAGCAAGAGTGGAAATTGTTTTTTTTTATTATGGTTTATCATGGTTAGTTTGTATGTTTAGGACCTAGCAATGCTAATGCTAGTGTCACAATAAAGTTTAGCACTCGGCTTCTAAAACTTATTGCTCATCTTCTTTATATTCTTAGATCATAATTTTTCCAACGTAATAGTTGTTGGCTCTCACAAAGTCTGCTTGATTAACATTGTTGCTGATGGTTAAGGGATCTCTCCCGTCCAAAGGCAAAACCCAGTAACTCAATTTTGGTCAAAACTGAGCTGATAATAATTTAGGAGTTCCTAGGTGATATGCGTTACATTAGTGTATGCGATATTGTAATTTGTTCTGTAAGTAAGCTGTTACGCGCATGGCAGGACCTAGCAACTACCACATAACCGCGTAGATACAACAAAAAAACCTAGTATCTCAAGGTACCAATCGGAGCTTCTTTGTCAGTCGCCTTATTGTCTTTAATGAGACATTTGCACGAATGGGGGCCGACGGTCAACCTGATTATGTGAAATTATGGCACAAGGGGATATTTGGAAGATTGGCCCATGACGTTGCAAGCACCTTCATTAAATGTATTGTTTGCATACTCTTTTGGGCAGATAACAGTGGATGTCGAAATAAAAACTGAACGCTGTACACGGCTCTTGCCCAATGTGCAAACGCAGAATGGGGCCCACCCGAGATTGTGATAAAATATCTGGAGAAAGGGCACACGTTCATGAGAGCAGATTCAATCCATGGCTCAATCGGCAAGAAAACATCTATATGTTTGATGACTTTGTAGATCTTTGTAAGACAGCATTAAGATAGATTGGTTTTCCTTTGTTTTCTCAAATTCAACTAGAAGTGAGTTACTAGGTTTTGCCTTTGGACGGGAGATCTGTGGTTCCTCCTCTATGGCTTCCTCTCTATTTTTCAAATTGACTCAGGAGTTTACGTGAGATTAATACTATTTTGAGCACATCTATGTATTTGCAAACTTTTGAAATCTTTTGGAGACATAAATCAGATATATATGATAATAGCTCCAATATTGAGGCATTTTGTTTTTCCGCTCTACTGCTACTTTGAAAGAGACATCTGTTTAGATGAAAGTGTTCCTTCCATACCAAACACAGGCTTTTAATGTCATTGGCACAAGGGACAGGAATTCAAGCCTTGCAGTGCATCTGTCCAATTATATTGCTAGTATTAATCAACATCAATCACTTGGGCAGTGCTTGTCTTTGTTAAAACACAAAATCAGCATATTGGACCACAGTTGGATGCTTTAAATGATTGTTTGTAATTTGAAATTGGTATTGGTCACATTTGAGGTAATACCACTGGAGTACCACATTGGTACTTTTGAAATTAGTACTTCAATCAATCAATCAATCAATGTTTACTATATAGCCCTAAGGCACGAGTGTCTCAAAAGGCTGCACAAGCCACGACATTCTCGGCTCAGATCCCACATCAGGGCAAGAAAAAACTCAACCTTGAGAAGGTTGCAGACGACTGGTGCAATGGACGTCGAGTGGATCTAGCATAATATCGTGAGAGTCCAGTCCATAGTGGATCTAACATAACATTGTGAGAGTCCAGTCCATAGTGGATCTAACATAAGAGTGTGAAAGTCCAGTCCATAGTGGATCTAACATAATCGTGAGAGTCCAGTCCATAGTGGATCTAACATAATAGTGTGAGAGTCCAGTCCATAGTGGATCTAACTTAATATTGTGAGAGTCCAGTCCATAGTGGATCCAACATAATAATGAGAGTCCAGTCCATAGTGGATATAACATAATAGTGTCAGTGTGTAATATAAATATCAAAATTGTTACAGCAAAATTCAGCAACAATACAGAACACAAGAGATGTAAAATAAAAAAAGCAGACTCATAATTCCTGGGTCTGAGAATGCATCTCGCTCGTCGTGATTGTTGATCGATGCTCAATAAGGAAGTGTCCTTGTTGTCACTGGAACTGCAGCACCAGTGTTGTATCTTCAGTCAGCTTTTTGCGTCTGAAGGCCGACAAAGTTTGCCTACATTTAAGATGTTACTTGCACGATATGACCGTGCTTCTTCTTTTTTCTGTCTGGTTTCTAGCATTCTAGGAACTTTATTTTCAAACCAGCACACACAAGACTCATGAGTTGGCACAAAATGTACTGACTATGTCACCACCGATACTATTCTAGAACCCAGTTTTAGTAGCCATGTCTTCAGCTCAAGCTGTGTGGTTGTCATGTCTGCAGAACAATTGGGTGTCCAGAAGAGCTGATCAGGGGCCAAAAACTATTGAGCAGATCCACCAGGATGCCAAAATTGAAGAGCAGGAGGAGCAAAGAAAAGTGCACCAGCAGCTGCTCTCCAAGGAAAACAAGAGACGAGGTCAGGCCTGCTTTCTCACTTCTCTCCAGGTTTCTAGCTTGCCTTTAAAATTCAGCATCTGTTGACTTTAACTGTGCTTTTATTTGATCATTTGTTCCATAGATCCCAGAGAACAGCGAGAACAGCGAATGCCAAGAGAAGAGATCTGGAATACAGTGCCTATGACCAAGAACAGCAGGACAATTGACCCCAACAAGATCCCCAAGTTTTCCAAGGTGAGTCATGCTGATGTTCACCAACACCTACTTCCTTTTGTCAAGCTGATGTATAAAACATGTCTAAAAGGAGCAGTGCATAGCAGATCACCCAAATATAATTTGAACTTCATATAAGATTCCACTAATACAGTCTTTGTGGCCCATTTCTGGTTCAGTCTCATCAGGTCTACTCTTCTGTGAATGTTCATCATTGCATAAGGCGCGTGTCAATTATTGTAGCTGCACCACAGACGTATCGCTAAATGATTTGACCATCAAGAGCAATTTAACAAAGTAGTGCAGAATTCCTGGCAAGTAAATGTTCATTTCTTTTCAAAAATTGAATAAAAATAAATAAGTTGATTGGGAAAAGAGACTACTTTTACTGGAGATTGACCGATTTTAGCAGATATTTGACATTTATCGGTATTGGCCCATTGCCTTTTTCTATACTACAAAAGAACTACGGCCGCTCTGTCTTCCCCCTCCAATGTTTGTCACTTGTACACAGTATATATGTCTCATCTGCTCAGCATTAAAAACTAAAACATTTTGTCTGGAAATCCAGTTCATACTGGAAATACTGGTTCTGTTTTGTTTGTTTTGCTACGGCAACAAACAAGCCTCCATTCACAATGTTAAAAATGTCCTGTGATTCAATCAAATAAGGCGACATACATGGATGAACATGAAGAAGATATATTTTGCCAAAAATCTTAATATATTAAGACCTCACGTCGGTCCTCTCCAATGTTGCTCATTGTATCCCTCTGGGTTGAGTTTTTTCTTGCCCTGATGTGGGATCTGAGCCCAGGATGTCGTTGTGGCCTGTGCAGCCCTTTGAGACACTTGCGATATAGGGTTATATAAATAATCTTTGAATGATTGATTGACTGATTTATTGATTGATTGAAGAAATAAGAGACTTATTATAAAAGTAATAAATAAGAGGCAGTTACTTTTTGTAACATCCAGGAATAAATAATGTCAGCCATCTTAAAAAATGTCTCAACTATAATCTAAATTAAGGATCTTATAATTGATTTTTTATTTCATCTGCAATATTTCAGATTCCTCATGAGAAAACATTACTATACATTAAATCCATAAACTGTTAGAGTATAAAATTGGTGAGTTATTGTGATGTAGAGAAATCCCCTTCTTTTACCATTTAGCTTTATTTTGAAATGCAAATGTTGATGCTAAGTTAAACACAACATTAGCGCTACATTCAACATTATGTTGCTATTGATCCTACCTTTCCTCCATAATAGGCCTTGTCCAGCTGTTTACTGACATACTGTCCATGTTTAAAAAACTTTTAACGCATTGTATGAGGTTAATTTGTGTCTTTTTTACAAAAGCTTGTTTTGACACTGAAGTTTTTCCATTAGAATTTTGTGACCTGATTTTTTTTTTCCATCAAATTATGCTGACAATTTCTTTGAAAAATATTCAGTGCATAAAAATGTGGTATGAAAATTCAGTGTAAAGCATGCTCTTTCGTCACAGTCAAGTTTCCATTGACAACACAGCAGGATCCTGCATGACCATCTCTTGATGAAGTCTTGATTCTTATCTGTTGCGAATTGATTAACACATTCAGATGTCTATCATTTTGGCCCCATATTTGAGTCTTTTTCACATTGGTCACAAGTTTGGAAATCATTGTGCTTCATTAACCATCCATTTCTACCGCTTGTCCATTTTTGAGGTCGCGGGGGGTCACTGGAGCCTATCTCAGCTGCTTTCGGGCGGAAGGCGGTGTACACAAGCCACAAGTCGCCACCTCATCGCAGGGCCAATACAGATAGTCAGACAACATCCGCACTCACATTCACGCACTAGGGCCAATTTAGTGTTGCCAATCAACCTTTCACCGGAGGGAACCCACGCAGTCACGGGGGAGGACATGCAAACTCCACACAGAAAGATCCCGAGCCCAGTATTAAACTCAGGACTACTCAGGACCTTCGCATTGTGAGGCAGACACACTAACCCCTCTTCCACCGTGCTTCATTAACATGGCTATTAATAATGTCTATTACACTGCTTCCTTGACATATGGGGGAGGGGGTGGAGCCTATCTCAGCTGCATGACTATTACTAATGTATATTACACTGCTTCATTAACATGACTATTAATAATGTCTATTACACTGCTTCATTAACATGGCTATTATTTAATGTCTAATACACTGCTTTATTAACATGACAATTAATAATGTCTACTACACAGCTTCATTAAGATGGCTATTAATAATGTCTATTACACTGCTTCATTAACATGGCTATTAATAATGTCTATTACACTGCTTCATTAACATGGCTATTAATAATGTCTATTACACTGCGTTGTTAACATGGCTATTAATAATGTCTATTACACTGCGTCATTAACATGACTATTAATAATGTCTATTTCACTGCTTCTTTAACATGGGTATTAATAATGTCTATTAGATTGGTTCTCAAATGGGGGTACGAGTACCCCCTGGGGTACTTGAAGGTATGCCAAGGGGTACTTGAGAATTTTTTAAAATATTCTAAAAATAGCAACAATTCAAAAATCCCTGATGAATATATTTATTGAATAATATTTCAACAAAATATGAATGTAAGTTCATAAACTGTGAAAAGAAATGCAACAATGCAATATTCAGTGTTGACAGCTAGATTTTTTTGTGGACATGTTCCATAAATATTGATGTTAAAGATTTCTTTTTTTGTGAAGAAATGTTTAGAATTAAGTTCATGAATCAGATGGATCTCTATTACAATCTCCAAAGAGGGCTCTTTAAGTTGATGATTAATTCTATGTGTAGATATCTTAATTTATAATTGAATCACTTGTTCATTTTTCAACAAGTTTTTGGTTATAGTTATCTTTTTTCCAAGGAGATCAAGAAAGACCACTATAAATGAGCAATATTTTGCACTGTTATACAATTTAATAAATCAGAAACTGATGACATAGTGCTGTATTTTACTTCTTTATCTCTTTTTTTCAACCAAAAATGATTTGCTCTGATTAGGGGGTACTTGAATTAAAAAAAAAATCACAGCGCGTGGTACATCACTGAAAAAAGGTTGAGAACCTCTGGTCTATTACACTCCTTCATTTCCATGACTATTAATGATGTCTATTACACTGCTTCATTAACATGGCTACTAATAATGTCTATTACACTGCTTCATTAACATGGCTATTAATAATGCCTATTACACTGCTTCATTAACATGGCTACTAATAATGCCTATTACACTGCTTCATTAACATGGCTATTAATAATGTCTATTACACTGCTTCATTAACATGGCTATTAATAATGTCTATTACACTGCTTCATTAACATGGCTACTAATAATGTCTATTATGCTCCCCTCTGTCCTCAGCATCTCTTGCTTCCCCTGCTGGTTACTCTGGCCAATGCTGCCTGTAACTAGTCCACTAAGTTTTCCAGGCTCCCCTTGCTGGAGACTCTCGTTTTAAAAAAACGCACATCAGATTTTGGAGTTTATTTCAGACGGTTCCAAACCCGCATTCGGACTTCTGTGTGCGGAGTTTACATGTTTTCCCAATGCCTTTTATCCTGGTAGTCCGGCTTCTTTCCACGTTCCAAAAGTATGCAGTTGGTTGTAAACTATGTACTCTATACATTGTTAAGTGAATGGTTGTTTGTTTACATGCCGACAGCCAATCCAGGCTGTACCGTGCCTCTTGCCCGAAGTCAGCTGAGATAGTCCAGAGCTTACACGTGACCCAATAACGACCAAACCATGTAGAAAAGTAATGGATGGATGTTAATGGGAGCCAAAAATAAAAATACAATGCAGATGATCATAGACCTGTAAAATATTGTACTTCTTGACTCCGTAGCCGCCGACAGACGAGAAGATCCAGCTGGGCCCTCGCCCTGGCACATGGGTGAAGGGCAGCAGCGGTGGAGCCAAGGCCAGCGATTCAGGTTTGATTTTTCAACGTTGTGTCGCCATACTTTTGGCTGCCTACATTTGAGTTTTAAGCAACTGTTTGTATTGAACAACCTTAATGTAATGTTTATAAATAATGTTATTGTTTCTTCTTTTATTCTTCTCTGGATCGTGGAGATGTTTCTTTCTTTTCAGATTCTTCACGGGGCGGCAGCAGCCCCAACCGCTACTCTGCGCTGCTGCCGTCTAAGCCCGCCTTGTTAGCTTCTCCACAAAACCAAGACTTTGACTCGGGGCGGAACTTGGGAAGGTGAGGAAAGGCTGCAGGCTTGTGCTTTCAAATCAAATTTAAAACCCTATTGGCACCAGATTTTGTCTATTTGGGAATCTTGTAAGTCCTAAAAATGTAATTCAAACCATGGAGGTGTTGCACAGATATTTATTATATAAAATAAAATATACTGTGTATCTTGCTGTGTTCCAAACAAGCGGTTTGAAATGTGCCAGTGGTTATCTCCATACATAGTAGAGGTATTCTGGGAGACGCCTGCACGATTCCACCATTTTTTATTTTTGTTCTCCAAATAGGGTTGTGCTGATACCATTATTTTGATACCGGTACCAAAATGTATTTTGATGCTTTTCAAAATAAAGGGGACCTCAAAGTCATGTAATTATTGGCTTTATTTTAACAGAAAATATGTTCATACATTAAACATACGTTTCCTACTGTAATCAAATAAGAATTTTGTCATTAAATAAGAAAGTTAACTTCTAGACAACTTGTCTATTATTAGTAAGTAAACAAACAAAGGCCCCTAATTAGTCTGACATATGCAGTAACACATTGTGTCATTTATTTACCTATTATTTTGTCTACATTATGAGGGACAAACCGTAAAAATTGATTATTAATTTACTGTTAATATCTGCTTATTTTCTGTTTTAACATGTTCTAGCTCCACTTCTGTTCAAATGTAATAGTCACTCATTCCTTTTGTAGTTTGGGTACTTTACATTAGTTTTGGATGATACCACAAATGTAGGTATCAATTCGATACCAAGTACAAACCCCATTTCCATATGAGTTGGGAAATTGTGTTAGATGTAAATATAAACGGAATACAATGATTTGCAAATCATTTTCAACCCATATTCAATTGAATGCACTACCAAGACAACGTATTTGAAGTTCAAACTGATAAACTTTTTTTTGTTGTTGCAAATAATCATTAACTTTAGAATTTCACGCCAGCAACATGTGACAAAGAAGTTGGGAAAGGTGGCAATAAATACTATTAAAGTTGAGGAATGCTCATCAAACAGTTATTTGGAACATCCCACAGGTGTGCAAGCTAATTGGGAACAGGTGGGTGCCATGATTGGGTATAAAAGTGGATTCCATGAAATGCTCAGTCATTCACAAACAAGGATGGAGAGAGGGTCACCACTTTGTCAACAAATGCGTGAGCAAATTGTTGAACAGTTTAAGAAAAAACCTTTCTCAACCAGCTATTGCAAAGAGTTTAGGGATTTCACCATCTACGGTCCGTAATATCATCAAAGGGCTCAGACAATCTGGAGAAATCACTGCACGTAAGCAGCTAAGCCCGTGATCTTCGATCCCTCAAGCTGTACTGCATTAACAAGCGACATCAGTGTGTAAAGGATATCACCACACAGGCTCAGGAATACTTCAGAAACCCACTGTCAGTAACTACAGTTGGTCGCTACATCTGTAAGTGCAAGTTAAAACTCTCCTATGCAAGGCGAAAACCGTTAATCAACAACGCCCAGAAACACCGTCGTCTTCCGCTGGGCCTGAGCTCATCTTAGATGGACTGACACAAAGTGGAAAAGTGTTTTGTGGTCTGACAAGTCCACAATTCCAAAGAGGAAAAGAACCATCCGGATTGTTATAGGAGCAAAGTTGAAAAGCCAGCATCTGTGATGGTATGGGGGTGTATTGGTGCCCAAGACATGGGTAACTTACACATCTGTGAAGGCGCCATTAATGCTGAAAGGTACATAAAGGGTTTTGGAGCAACATATGTTGCCATCCAAGCAACGTTACCATGGACGCCCCTGCCTATTTCAGCAAGACAATGCCTAGCCACGTGTTAAATCAACGTGGCTTCATAGTAAAAGAGTGCGGGTACTTTCCTGGCCCGCCTGCAGTCCAGACCTGTCTCCCATTGAAAATGTGTGCGCATTATGAAGCCTAAAATACCACAACGTAGACCCACGGACTGTTGAACAACTTAAGCTGTACATCAAGCAAGAATGGGAAAGGTTTCCACCTGAGAAGCTTAAATATGTGACTCCTCAGTTCCCAAACGTTTGAGTGTTGTTAAAAGGAAAGGCCATGTAACACAGTGGTGAACATGCGTTTCCCAACTACTTTGGTACGTGTTGCAGCCATGAAATTCTAAGTTGATTATTATTTGCAAAGAGAAAATAAAGTTCATGAGTTTGTAATTAAATACAAACCCCATTTCCATATGAGTTGGGAAATTGTGTTAGATGTAAATATCAATCATCCATCCATCCATTTTCTACCGCTTATTCCCTTTCGGGGTCGCGGGGGGCGCTGGCGCCTATCTCAGCTACAATCGGGCGGAAGGCAGGGTACACCCTGGACAAGTCGCCACCTCATCGCAGGGCCAACACAGATAGACAGACAACATTCACACTCACATTCACACACTAGGGCCAATTTAGTGTTGCCAATCAACCTATCCCCAGGTGCATGTCTTTGGAATCAATCAATGTTTATTTATATAGCCCTAAATCACAAATGTCTCAAAGGACTGTACAAACGAGTACGACATCCTCGGAAGAACCCACATAAGGGCAAGGAAAACTCACACCCAGTGGGCAAGGAGAACTCACACCCAGTGGGACGCCAGTGACAATGATGACTATGAGAACCTTGGAGAGGACCTCATATGTGGGCAACCCCCCCCAGGTGACCGGAAGCAATGGATGTCGAGCGGGTCTAACATGATACTGTGAAAGTTCAATCCATAGTGGCTCCAACACAGCCGCGAGAGTTCAGTTCAAAGCGGATCCAAGACAGCAGCGAGAGTCCTGTCCATAGGAAACCATCCCAAGCGGAGTCTGATCAGCAGCGTAGAGATGTCCCCAACCGATACACAGGCGAGCGGTCCATCCTGGGTCCCGACGAGCGGTCCATCCTGGGTCCTGACTCTGAACAGCCAGTACTTCATCCAGTACTTCATCCATGGCTATCGGACTGGACCCCCTCCACAAGGGAGGGGGGGACAGAGGAGAAAAAGAAAAGAAGCAGCAGATCAACTGGTCTAAAAAGGAGGTTTATTCAAAGGCTAGTTTTAGGGTGAGACTTAAATGCTTCTACTGAGGTAGCATCTTGAACTGTTACCGGGAGGGCATTCCAGAGTACTGGAGCCCGAACGGAAAACGCTCTATAGCCCGCTGACTTTTTTTTGGGCTTTAGGAATCACTAATAAGCCAGAGTCTTTTGAACGCAGATTTCTTGCCGGGACATATGGTACAATCGGCAAGATAGGATGGAGCTAAACCGTGTAGTATTTAATACATAAGTAGTAAAACCTTAAAGTCACATCTTAAGTGCACTGGAAGCCAGTGCAGGTGAGCCAGTATAGGCGTAATATGATCAAACTTTCTTGTTCTTGTCAAAAGTCTAGCAGCCACATTTTGTACCAACTGTAATCGTTTAATGCTAGACATGGGGAGACCCGAAAATAATACGTTACAGTAGTCGAGACGAGACGTAACAAACGCATGGATAATGATCTCTGCGTCGTTAGTGGACAAAATATAAACGGAATATAATGATTTGCAAATCATTTTCAACCCATATTCAGTTGAATATGCTACAAAGACAACATAATTGATGTTCAAACTGATAAACATTTTTTCTTTTTGCAAATAATCATTAACTTTAGAATTTGATGCCAGCAACATGTGACAAAGAAATCGGAAAAGGTGGCAATAAATACTGATAAAGTTGAGGAATGCTCATCAAACACTTATTTGGAACATCCCACAGGTGTGCAGGCTAATTGGGAACATGTGGCTGCCATGATTGGGTATAAAAACAGCTTCCCAAAAAATGCTCAGTATTTCACAAGAAAGGATGGGGCAAGGTACACCCCTTTGTCCACAACTGCGTGAGCAAATAGTCAAACAGTTTAAGAACAACGTTTCTCAAAGTGCAATTGCAAGAAATTTAGGCATTTCAACATTTACGGTCCATAATATCTTTAAAAGTTTCAGAGAATCTGGAGAAATCACTCCACGTAAGCGGCATGACCGGAAACCAACATTGAATGACCGTGACCTTCAATCCCTCAGACGGCACTGTATCAAAAACCGACATCAATCTCTGAAGGATATCACCACATGGGCTCAGGGTCACTTCAGAAAACCAGTGTCACTAAATACTGTTCGTTGCTACATCTGTAAGTGCAAGTTAAAGCTCTACTATGCAAAGCGAAAGCCATTTATCAACAACATCCAGAAACGCCGCCGGCTTTTCTGGGCCCGAGATCATCTAAGATGGACTGATGCAAAGTGGAAAAGTGTTCTGTGGTCTGACGAGTCCACATTTCAAATTGTTTTCGGAAATATTCGACATCGTGTCATCCGGACCAAAGGGGAATTAAACTGTTATCGGTCCAAAGTTCAAAAGCCAGCATCTGTGATGGTATGGGGGTGTATTAGTGCCCAAGGTATAGGTAACTTGCACATCTGTAAAGGCACCATTAATGCTGAAAGGTACATACAAGTTTTGGAACAACATATGCTGCCATCTAAGCGCCGTCTTTTTCATGGACGCCCCTGCTTATTTCAGCAAGACAATGCCACATTCGGCACGTGTTACAACAGTGTGGCTTCGTAAAAAAAGAGTGAGGGTACTTTCCTGGCCCGCCTGCAGTCTAGACCTGTCTCCCATCGAAAATGTGTGGCGCTTCATGAAGCGTAAAATACGACAGCGGAGACCCCAGACTGTTGAACAACTGAAGCTCTACATAAAACAAGAATGGGAACGAATTACTCTTTCAAAGCTTCAATAATTAGTTTCCTCAGTTCCCAAAAGTTTGTTGAGTGTTGTTAAAAGAAAATGTGATGTAACACAGTGGGGAACATGCCCTTTCCCAACTACTTTGGCACGTGTTGCAGCCATGAAATTCAAAGTTAATTATCATTTACAAAAAAAAAAATAAAGTTTATGAGTTTGAACATCAAATATCTGGTATTTGTAGTGCATTCAATTGAATATGGGTTGAAAAGGATTTGCAAATCATTCTGTGTGGTGTTTGCATGTCCTCCCCGTAAATGCGTGGGTTCCCTCCGGGTACTCCGGCTTCCTCCCACTTCCAAAGACATGCACCTGGGGATAGGTTGATTGGCAACACTAAATTGGCCCTAGTGTGTGAATGTTAGTGTGTATGCTGTCTGTCAATCTGTGTTGGCCCTGCAATGAGGTGGCGACTTGTCCAGGGTGTAAACCGCCTTCCGCCCGATTGTAGCTGAGATAGGCACCAGCGCCCCCCGCGACCCCTAAGGGAATAAGTGGTAGCAAATGGATGGATGGATGGATATATTCTTTTTTTATTTACCTCTTACACAATTTCCCAATTTATATGGAAACGGGGTTTGTAATTAAAGATCCCTGACCAGTTTTTACAATAAATCAGACAAAATAATTTGTGATAATAAAGATGGTAAATGGATTATACTTGTTAACTTATTCACTCACACAATCACGCACTGATGGTGGGAGCTGCCCTAACCACGACGAATTAGGAGCAAGGGTGAAATGTCTTGCTCAAGGACACAACGGACTTGACTGGGATGGCGGAAGCCAGGGATTGAACCAGGAACGCTCGACTAGACAAGCTCTTGTACTTTGTATCTTTACAGTGGATGTCCGTGTAGATCCACCCATGGCATTTGTTTACATTCAGAGTGCTTGCTTGCTGTTAGCGGTGAGCTATTGTACCCTCCTATGGTGTCTAGTGAAGCATAGGAGTCCTGCAGTGATAATGATACTTGTAAGAACCTTACTATATTTGTCAACATGGAGGCAAGGATTAGTGATTTAGAAGAAGTTAAAGCACTACCTATTGAGTAGAATTTTGAGGGGTAAAATAAATGTATTCCATTTGGCTGTAAGATAACATATTGTGCAAAATGTGAAGCGCTGTAAATACTTTCCGGATACACTATATTGCATTAAAAGTGTCTGAAATTGGAGGAAAACACCTAAATACAGCGAATAATTGAACATCAAGTAAAATGTTTGAGTATGATCATTTTGAATTTGCAACTATTTTGGCCAAACTACATTTGCACAAATAAAACAATCTGAACCCAACACCCCTTATAACATTACTTGCGTTTTGGACATGCTACAGTTTTCTTCCTCCCTACTCACACACCAAACTGGCTGTGTACTCATACGGTGCACCTGATTGGTTTGTGCTACAGAAAACTGTACACGTTTATATAGGACTGCTGCAAATATGACCTGTTCATAGGTCTGGGTACGTATGCTTCATTGAATCAGAATCAGAATAGTTTTTATTGCCATTGTTTGAGAACGGGTTCACAAACTAGGAACTTTTCTTGGTACAATCGTGCAACATAAAACATATAACACAGAACAGGTAATAAAACAGAATAGGTAATAAAATTAGCTGTAACTGAGCTATCTGATCTCGTTATAGTTCATGTGCACCTTTCTGTCTAATATATAACTATTTGTGCTCCTTCCAGCAGTCGATGCAGCACAGCCAAAGACCGTAGCGATAAACCACACATCCCTGCGCCGGTAACATCGAGGCCCGCTTCATTCAACAGGGGGGACAGCTCCAAGGACCTGCGAGATAGTCAGACCATGGAGGAGGCACGGAAGGAGAAGGAATATGCAGCAACCGAGCCCCAGAGACCCAGTGTCACTGAGGACAAGCCCAAGCTGGAGTGCAGCAGTATCCAAGAACTGGGTGAGAAAGGCTGGTCAACTTGCCAAGTTACACAAGATAAGAGCAGACTGACACTGCTGTTGTGTTACTGGCACAGTCAAACCTGAGCTGGCCGCACAGGCACTGGAGGGGCCAGTCCTGTCCGAGCAGGAGATAGAGAGAAAGTCCAAGTCCATTGTTGACGAGTTCCTACACATCAATGACTATAAGGTGCTGAGATTCACAAACTTCCCTCAACGATCCTTTCTTTGACCGTTGTCGCCTCCTCTGCAGGAAGCTGTCCAGTGTGTGGCCGAGCTGGTTTCGGGACCCCAGCTGCATGTGTTTGTGCGGGTCGGGGTAGAGTCGACCCTGGAGCGCAGTCAGATCACACGAAACCAAATGGGCCAGCTCTTCTTCCAGCTGGTGCAGCAGGGAACCCTGCCAAAACAGCAGTTCTACAAAGGGTCAGTCCACTTCCTTTCCTCACACTACTCAATTTATGTTGGCCTAGCAGAGAATTATGAGGATGTTCCTCTATAAATGTTGCTACAATGTGGGGTACTTGTGTTAAAGGGGACCTATAATGCAAAACCAACTTTTCTAACCAATTGGTACCGGTTTTTGTGTATTCAAAAACTGCATAAGTCCCCAAAATTTGAAATCAAACCAATGAGGCGTGTCGGAGATGTTTATAAAACAATGTTGCCTCCTTTCATACATCCTCAAAAGCCGTTTGGAATTTGCCCCATTTGTGACGTTCTTCTCATTGGTGATGTCAGCGTTCATAGATGGTATGAATTTACCCAAAAGGCTTTTGCGCCATTGCAGTCCAGTCAATAAGTTCCTTCTTTTTTTCTGTCCTCTTGTTTTGGGGCAGACTGGCTCGTACATGCACATGTATCCTGCGCTGTTGCCTTTTCAAATACAAAGTAGCGTATTTATTGGATGTTACTGACGTTACGTCCAGCTCACATCCCGTCCTTGAATTGATTTAAGTGGACCCCGACTTAAACAACTTGAAAAACTTATTTGGGTATTACAATTTGGTGGTCAATTGTACGGAATATGTACTGTACTGTGCAATCTACTAATACAAGTTTAAATCAATCAATCAAAGGCCATTAAATATGCTTGGTGGTCAATGGGTACAAGGCAGCATTTAGCCTTTCTCCAATAAAAAACACCCTATGCTTGTGTTCTTTTCGGCTGTACGAATCGTTCAAATCGTAAAAAGGATAAATGTCTCTTCAGAGTTCCTCGAGAGGTAATCAAAAAGGGCAGAGGAGTGCAACATTTTACAAAACGACAAGAAAAGCAGCTCACACTCCAGTCCAAGGGAGCAGAGTCAAATAATGCACAAGTTTGCAGTGATCACTTTGTTTGTTTGATATACTTTTAACTTTATTATTTCCCATTTAAGTATCATGTTGATATTATTTGTATTTCTTAAACACATGTTTGTTACGAATGTTCAGAAAAGCACCAACTCTGCGAATCTAAATAAAATAAATCAAATTTGAGCAAAACCTAAGAGTAAGGAGAGTTTTGATACCAATGTCCTTGACCCAGACACACACAAAGAAGTTGTAGACCTCCAAGTTTAATTGTGGTGTAGAATGATATCTGGAGCGCAATAGTTCCATATGTCTGGGAGCACGATGGACATATAATCCTTGACATCAATCCACAAATCTTCTTTTTTGATAAAGTATAGATCTATTCCATTGCATAGTTGGATTTTTTTGCTTGTATCTGTATTTTGTAGGAAGATCTAGGCCCCTTGTGTACTCCGTTTGTGCGCTATTTGCTGTACAACAGCCATCTTGGCTGGGTCTATCACAACTGCTTTTCACTTCCTGGAAGAAGTCACGTGACGGAATACAAGCAATAGGCGAACTTATATCTGTCAGTAGACTCGCTAAAGAAGTGCTAAAAAAAGCTACAAAAAGGCTGCCGGGAGAAAATGCTGTCAAAGTGGATGCATGTAAGCAGGACTGCCCACAAAACGGGACATCCGTAAGAATCGGTCAGAAAGCACCTTGAAGATGGTCTGTAAAACATAATCTATGTAACAGAACCACCATTACATGTTATGTAGACCAGTGGTCCCGAACCAACGGGCTCGATTGGTCATGGACCGCAGAATAATTTTTTATTTTTTTTAATTTTTTTTAATTTTTATTAAATCAACATAAAAAACACAAGATACACTTAAAATTAGCGCACCAACCCAAAAATACACTTACAATTAGTGCACCAACCCAAAAAACCTCCCTTTTTCATGAAAAAAATAATAATAATCCCCCCCACTGATGTAGACCACAAGGAATTGTTTGGAATATAGAAAAAAATTATATGACCTCTTTAAACAATGCCAAAGCGTCAAATCAGAAGTAGAATAATTGCATTCATCATGTCTTATTTAAATACACTGTAGGTCAAATTTAAATGTATTCGTGCAAACAAATACAGTTGTTGTCTTTTGAGTAAATCACAAGGATTAAGGTTGAAACGTGTTGTGAGCTTGCACGCTTTAAATGCTGGGTTTTGCAGTCTTTTTTTCAACAGTGAGAATCCTTGTACATGCTATCTCAGTCAGCCTTCTTCCCCTCCGCCGAGCCCAGACTGCATTCAACAGCCTTGTTTGTTATTCCTCCTCCTTTAATTCCCTCCCGCCTGCTCTGATGTCTGTGAAATAAATACTTCATGACGTTTCACACGGGACTCTTGTCAACATGGACCAGTTTGAAATTGGATTAACTGCTCAACACCAAGGAAAAGTTAACTGTGAAGCAAAATTTACACCAAACCATATCCAATTCATGTTATGTAGACCAGTGTTTCTTAACAATAAGTTAGAAGGCCGCCCAAAAAATATCTGTTTTTCATCTGTGGTCCGTGTTGGTTGCAGCGGTACGTAGTTGTAATACACTTTTCCATCACTTGTGGCAGTAATGACAATATCTAAAAAAGAAGTCTGGAGGTAAAATCATAGAGAATTTTCTGAAGCACAAAAATTAAGACTAAAGTGGTCAAGCTGCATTTTCATTTGCACTTAAATTTTAGTTTAGTTTATTTAAGAAACACAAATAATTTTATTATTCTTTGTTCTTAAGTTAGAATGTATTTATATAGGCACTGCGTAGTTGTATGCAAATGTATTTTTCATTAGTTTTGTGTATCCCTTCTTTTGCAGTATATTGGATTACCATTTATTTATGTAATCAACCTGACCCAAGGCTTGATAATGTTTAATTATTTGACAAGGTTTATCCTGTTAAACTGTAAGTAGGTTTGATTGAATACGATTTCAAAAGAGTAATTGAGAGTTAATATTTGAGTGGGCTGTTGTGGGGAAGTTTGGCCCCGAGGTTAGAAGGGTTAAGATATAAACCAGGAGGTTTGTTGAATGTAGATCAGTGTAATCATAGGTCACCATTTATTATCTATCCTGCAAAACCCACTTTTCTTGTTCTTCTTTTTGTGTATTTGAGTTCCCCATAAAAGCTGAAAATGTGAATTCAAGAAGGCATTGAAAAAAAATTATAAATTAATTTTCTCTTGTTCCAAACAAGACTTAATTACACTGCAGGCCAAAGTCAATCAATCAGTAAATCAATCAATGTTTACTTATATAGCCCTAAATCATGAGTGTCTCAAAGGGCTGCACAAGCCACAACGACATCCTTGGCTCAGATCCCACATCAGGGCAAGAAAAATTCAACCCAATGGGATGACAATGAGAAACCTTGGACGGTAACCCCCCACCCACACACACACGCACACACACACAGGGCGACCGGTGCAATGGATGTCGAGTGGATCTAGCATAATAGTGTGAGAGTCCAGTCCATAGTGGATCTAACATAATAGTGTGAGAGTCCAGTCCATAGTGGAGCTAACATAATAGTGTGAGAGTCCAGTCCATAGTGGATCTAACATAATAGTGAGAGTCCAGTTCATAGTGGATCTAACATAATAGTGTGATAGTCCAGTCCATAGTGGAGCTAACATAATAGTGTGAGAGTCCAGTCCATAGTGGATCTAACATAATAGTGAGAGTCCAGTTCATAGTGGATCTAACATAATAGTGAGAGTCCAGTCCATAGTGGATCTAACATAATAGTGTGATAGTCCAGTCCATAGTGGATCTATCATAATAGTGAGAGTCCAGTCCATAGTGGATCTAACATAAAAGTGAGAGTCCAGTCCATGGTGGATATAAAATAATAGTGAGAGTCCAGTCCATGGTGGATCTAACATAATAGGGTGAGAGTCCAGTCCTTAGTGGAGCTAACATAATAGTGTGAGAGTCCAGTCCATAGTGGATCTAACATAATAGTGTGAGAGTCCAGTCCATAGTGGATCTAACATAATAGTGTGAAAGTCCAGTCCACAGTGGATCTAGCATAATATTGTGAGTCCAGTCCATAGTGATTCTAACATAATTATGTGAGAGTCCAGTCCATAGTGGATCTAACATAATAGTGAGAGTCCATTCCATAGTGGACCTAACATGATATTGTGAGAGTCCAGTCCATAGTGGATCTAACATAATAGTGTGAGAGTCCAGTCCATAGAACACAAACAAGATGTGAAAAGTCTGCAGCAAAATATAGAAAGTCTGCAAACTCAGAACAACACCAGGAAAACTTAAGCCGCTGAGATGTTCCAACAAATGAAGACCCTTCAAGAAGATATGCGCCAACAAATGAAGACCCTTCAAGAAGACAACTACATGCTGTGGAATATCATAGATGAAATGGAGCAGGATAAATGAATGAATGAAATCTTCGTGACAAAAACAGACTATCATTGAATCTCAGTAAAACTAAAATAATGCTATTTGGTAACAGTAGAAATTGAAAGAGTAAATGAAACCAAATTTTTAGGTATTGATGATAAATTGAACTAAAAATCTCATGTAAAAAATATACAACATAAAGTAGCAAGAAACACGTCAATAATGAATAAAGCCAAATATGTTCTAGAGTCAGACCAAAGATCACTTCATATTCTTTACTGCTCACTGGTGTTACCATATCTGAGTTACTGTGTAGAAATATGGGGAAATAATTACAAAAGTACACTTCATTCACTAACAGTGTTACAAAAAAAGTTTAGTTAGAATAATACATAATGCTGGATACAAAGAACATACAAACCCTTTATTTATTGAATCAAAGATACTGAAATTCCACAACATTGTGAAATTGCAAACAGCTAAAATTATACACAAAGCAAATTATAACCTGCTACTCAAGAATATACAACAATTCTTCTCAACAAAAGAGGAAAATATAATCTGAGAGAAAAATGTAATTTAAAACATTTGTACGCACGTACAACAATTAAGACCTTCTGTATATCAGTATGTGGAATTAAATTATGGATTAAACAAAGCAATCAAACAATGTACTAATATGATACACTTCAAGAAACTCTTTAAACTGGAAGTGTTTACAAAGTACAAAAAAGAAGAACCAAGATAAACATTCTGAATTTATTCACCTCATTCAGTCTTTCATTCTCAAAATAATCTTACTTATCTCATCATATGGAATAAAACTTACTTCATCAATTATTTATTTATTTATTTTTATTGTGATTAATTAGGGAGTAGATTGTGATTACATTGAGAACAGGAAGTGAACAAAAAATTCAGCAACTGTTATGTAAAAGAAAAGGGATAGGATTAAATAAGCTCTGCTTCCTCACTACTCCTTTTCGAACATGTTAAAAAGAGAAATTGGAAATTGTGATGTATCATGTTGTATGCTTGCATGTTTGAAATAAACTTAAACTCAACTCAACTCATAGTGGATCTATCATAATAGTGTGAGATTCCATTCCATAGTGGATTTAACATAGAGATGTGATAGTCCAGTCCATGGTGGATCTAACATAATAGTGTGAGAGTCCAGTCCTTAGTGGATCTAACATAATAGTGTGAGAGTCCAGTCCATAGTGAATCTAACATAATAGGGTGAGAGTCCAGTCCATAGTGGATCTAACATAATAGTGTGAGGGTCTAGGCAATAGTGGATCCAACATAATAGTGTGAGAGTCCAGTAGATAGTGGATCTATCATAATAGTGTGAGTCCAGTACATAGTGGATTTAACATAATAGTGTGATAATCCAGTCCATAGTGGATCTAACATAATAGTGTGAAGTCCAGTCCATAGTGGATCTAGCATAATATTGTGAGTCCAGTCCATAGAGGATCTAACATGATATTGTGAGAGTCCAGTCCATAGTGGATCTAACACAATAGTGAGAGTCCAGTCCATAGTGGATGTAACATAATAGTGTGAGTCCAGTCCATAGTGGATCTAACATAATAGTGTAAGAGTCCAGTCTATAGTGGATCTAACATAATAGTATGAGAGTCCAGTCCATAGTGGATCCAACAGTATTAGTGAAAGTCCAGTCCATAGTGGATCTAACGTAATAGTGAGAGTCCAGTCCATAGTGGATCTAACATAATAGTGAGAATCTGTCTGATTCTGATTCTGATCTAACATAATAGTATGAGAATCAAGTCCATAGTGGCTCTAACATAATAGTGTGAGAGTCCAGTCCATAGTGGATCTAACATAATTGTGTGAGAGTCCAGTCCATAGTGGATCTAACATAATAGTATGAGAGTCCAGTCCATAGTGGATCTAACATAATAGTGAGAGTCCAGTCCATAGTGGATATAACATAATAGTGAGAGTCCAGTCCATAGTGGGGCCAGCAGGAGACCATCCCGAGCAGAGACAGGTCAGCAGCGCAGAGACGTCCCCAACCGATGCACAGATGAGTGTTCCACCCTTGGTCCCGACCTTGGACAGCCAGCACTCCATCTGTGGCCACCGAACCATTTCCACTGGCAGCTATATCTTTCCTGGCGCACATGAATGACGTAGCTCGCCCAAAGGTGACGAAAAAGTCATATTCGGGTCGCCTTGCATTTAGACTGAAGTCACATTTGAAAAGATCAGATTCCAATCGGATTCAGACTACCTCCTGATGTGGTCTGAATCTGATGCCAAACGATGGGGGCAAAAAATAGATTTGGTGTGCAGTGTAAACGGGGCCATTGACTTGTGACATTCATCAACATGTGACTTCACCAGATATCTCAATATGGGGTATATAGTTTGCTCGAGTCCGCCATTTTATTAATCAGTTCCTTCTTTGTCTCTATCCTTTTGTAAGTCCGACTGGCTCCTACGTGCACATGCATCCTCCATTTCTAATAGCATATATTTGTAACTTATATCTGTCAGCAGACCTGATATGGAAGCGTTAAAAACTAAAACAAGGCTGACAGGGAGAAAACGCTGTCGTAATGGGGGCACGTAAATTAGATTGTCCACAAAATGGCACATCCTTAAGAGACAGGTGGTCTGGAAAATAAAATCCGTGCAACATTTTGACCATCATGTATGGCCAGAAAAGGGTGGAGTGCCATCTCCCGGTTGGGAGGAGACCAAGCCCCAAGTGAAGTAGTTCAAGTACCTAGGAGTCTTGTTCACAAGTGAGGGAAGAGTGGATCGTGAGATCGACAGGCGGATCGGTGCGGCGTCTTCAATAATGCGGACGCTGTATTGATCAGTTGTGGTGAAGAAAGAGCTGAGCCGAGAGGTAAAGCTCTCAATTTACTGGTCGATCTACGTTCCCATCCTCACCTATGGTCAGGAGCTTTGGGTTATGACCGAAAGGACAATATCACGGGTACAAGCAGACAAAATTAGTTTCCTCCGCCGGGTGGTGGGGATCTCCCTTAGAGATAGGGGGAGAAGCTCTGCCATCCGGGGGGAGCTCAAAGTAAAGCCGCTGCTCCTCCACATCGGGAGGAGCCAGATGAGGTGGTTCGGGCATCTGGTCAGGATGCCACCCGAACGCCTCTCTAGGGAGGTGTTTAGGGCACGTCCAACCTTTAGGAGGCCACGGGGAAGACCCAGGTAACGTTGGGAAGACTATGTCTCCCGGCTGGCCTGGGAACGCCTCGGGATCCCCCGGGAAGAGCTGGACGAAGTGGCTGAGGGGAGGAAAGTTTGGGCTTCCCTGCTTAGGCTGCTGCCCCCGGGACCCGACCTCGGATAAGCGGAAGAAGATGGATGGATGGATGGATATTTTATATAGACTACAAGGAAGTGCTTACGTGTAGAAAAATAATGATAATATGACCCCTCTAAACCAAAGTGTAAAATCATAAGTAGATTGATTGCCTTGACAGAGGGAACAGGAAGGTGTTTTATAGTTATGTTGCTTGTCGTACAGTAAAATACATTTCATTTATTATGAGTTGGTTCTATGGTTACCTTCACACTGCTAACATTCAGTGCTGTGCTCATATTGCCTGAAAAAGGCCACTTGTGAGAGATGTAGTTTATTTAAAAGGGACAATGTATATAAATGAACATTTGACATGTAAATAACTGAGATTATAGCCAATGTCTAATTTCCAACAGCAGTCCCCAGGGTAGCTGATGTCAAAATTGAGACAAACACAATTGAAACAAGCACACAGATTTTAAATCTCAAATATGTAAAATTCCAAACATGGTGCTGTAGACTCTTTGTCACAAATGTACCTTGTGCATTTCATGAGTAGATCAAACAATTGATCAAATACATATTTACACATTTATCTATACCAGTAGCCTATCGATTATGATTACAGTTTTGGTTTCGCAGCAGCCAATTTTTCCAGGCCTTATTGAATATTGTATGTGTTGCTAGTTCTCTTATGTTTACACGAATCAGGGTCCATGTGACATGTTCGATAGGAAAATGAGAATTGCCCAAACACCCTTTTTCTAAACGGCAATAAAATGTTATTTTGCTGCAAAAAATGAGTGCCCTTCTTTGTGTCTTAAGGTTTTCTGACATCTTGGAGCAGGCGGACGACATGGCCATTGATATTCCTCACATCTGGCTGTACCTGGCCCAGCTGCTCAGCCCGGTACTGAGGGAGGGGGCCTTCTCTATGCGAGAGCTCTTCAGGTACCTTTTACAACCTTTGGATTTGAGTTTGTTGTTAGTTTTCTCCTTGTGTGCATTAAAGTCTGTGTTTGTGTGTGTCTGCAGTGAATTAAGCAAACCTCTGCTCCCTGTGGGAAGAGCAGGAGTCCTCATATCTGAAACACTGCACATACTATGCAAACACATGGTAAGCATGTTTTCTTTATTTACAATATGTGGAGTTGTATATTGGAAAATTCATCGAATTTTGATTTTGGTTAGGGCTTCTCACGATCATGAAAATATAATGATCGGGGAAAAAAGGGCAGTGTAATGTGCATGCAAATTCCAAAGCTTGTGACGGTGGAACAGAAGAGGAGCAGAAGAGTGAAAAAAACATGGCCACTAGAAGTTTGGTATCTTACTGTATTGTTTGACACATGACTAGTATGCCTAATCAATAATCACTGAACTCAACAAAAAAGTAAGGCATATGATTTTCGCGTTGGCGTAGCAGCGGACAGAGTCGCTGAATGGGCTAATAAAACAGAATTCACTGATAAACGCAAAATAATATCAGGGAAATTTACATAAATGTAAGTGAAATGTTGTCATTGTGAAAAGACGTAACATTTGTTTGGGAAAATAATGTGTCTGGTAAAGCTCTTTCTTCCCAAAAACACTCAACAATGTGGAGGTGGTCACTTGAATCGGTGACTAAACTACGATGCTAAAGCTGACACCAATACACCCATGTATAACTGCATCATGAATGTAACATCAATGTAAAAACAATCATACACGCACAACACATGTAAAAACAATCATACACGCACAACACATGTCATCTGTTGTGTTGTGAACGCCATCATGGATGTAACATCAATGGTAAACGCTTTTCTACCTTTTTTTAAGGAACTCAAAGCGCTTTGACACTATTTCCACATTCACCCATTTACACACACATTCACACACTGATGGCGGGAGCTGCCATGAAATGTGCAAAAAATCATACACACAACACATCTTATCTGTTGTGTTGTGAACGACATCATGGATATAAGATCAATGTACAAACACGACAGTAGTCACAACTTGGGACGCGCTCTCTCTTTTTTTTAACAGCCTCAAGTCGCCTTTACACGTCAAGCCGAGAACAGCAGCACACTTCCCCTTTCACAATAATAATACTTGTGTGCAACATCCGCAAATTAATTTTTTAATTAAAGGTTTCAAAAAAGTACCTCACACAAAAATAATGAACTTAAATTTATCTTAAACTGATACATTTACACAATTGTAATGCTTTGACCTAAAATACTGCTCACAATTTTCCAAATACATTTTATTTGACACAAAAAGCACACACTGTATGGTGTTAAAATGAATATAAACATAAATAAATGGAAAAGTAAAAACTGAATATTATTGTTTTATATTGCTATTGTTATTTAAATAAAGTGTTATTCCCATTATTTTACTTATTTTGGTTTATTCATTACTAATTTTTATCTGTTGTTTTAAAGTTGCGTTTTGCTGGTACAATACTCATGTTTTCAAGTTAATGGATAATTCTGTAATTAATCGTGATTACAATATCAATAAATATAATTGTGATTATTATTTTTGCCATAATGGTCCAGCCCTAGTTGTGAGTATCCTGCCGCACTTTGAGGTATTTGAGCCACTCCTCAGTTAAATCTCACATGTGCCTATCTATAACGACAAATTAACACTCATTGTCAACTGCAGAGCCATAGAGCTGTGGGGTCTCTGTGGAGAGAAGCCGGCCTCAGCTGGACTGACCTTCTGCCAGAGGGAGATGACGTCCAGGCCTTTATCTCGCAACAGGTGCTCAATGGATTCCTGTCAACCTGCTTTTGGAGGCTGCTCATTGAAGACTCTTGTTCCCTCTGGCGCAGAAGCTGGAGTTCATCCTGTCGGACGTCTCGGGCCCTGAAGCTGCTCTGTCCAAGAAGACTTTGTCCCCAGAAGAGCTGAGCCAGCAGCTGGAGCGGCTCCTGCTGGAGGATATGGCCAGCGACGAGCAGATCTTTGACTGGGTGGAGGTATTTGAAAGTCCACTTCGCTGAACCCCCCTGGCCGTCTCTTTTTCTCAATTGTCATTGCGTTGAACCTCCACAATACATTCTGTGCCTAAACCACGGATATGGGTGTTTATTTTGAAAAAATGCACACTTTATCATACTTAAATATTGTTGTAACGGTTTTGTAAGTGCCGCCATATTTTTGGTTTTAAAGTTTTCACATTATTGCTGCGACGTGTGACTGTATCAAACAAAAACTTGGTGTGTGTAGTTTTTTGGGGTGGTTCTTTAGTGAATCTGAAAATGAACTACATCTCCCAGAATCCTCTGCACAGGGGCTGGGTAATATGTGCTCCTACTAGTCACAGATAAGAGGAAGTGTTTATTGGACATTTCCTTTGAATATCAAAATCTGTCCATAACTGTTTGAATTATGTTGCTAACACAAAAAATCTTAGAACACATTGCTAACAAAAAAAATCCTAGAACACGTGACATTTTTGGCGGAGGTTAAGAAACTCGGTTGTTTACTTATTTAAGATAGTCAAAAGTTTCTTACTTTCCGATTAAAGTGGTAAAAAAAGGTAATTGTTTTATTATTAATAATATTAATATGACATTTGTGTTTATTGTGTTCTCCACATCATACTGACAATAATATCATTTAATGGCTATAATTTGTGGGACAATATATCGCCCAGAAGAATTCAGGCCTAACGCCATCACAAAACCAGGCAAGGTGTTGCATAACATTTACCATGGTGCAAGTGTAAAAATAAGTAACGCTTATTAGGGAAATATTTCAATTTGATTGTGTATAAGTAAAACGCGAACTGAAGTTACCATGAGTTGATTAACGTGGAGCCTGACTCAAACAAGTTGAAAAACTTATTTGGGGGTTACTATTTTATAGCAATCTCCACCCAAGAAAGGGCAGGAGGGAGGCTAAGATTGACTCGCAGAAAGTCTAGCGAGCATCAACAAGAGCCAGCTCCCCGGAAAGTACAAGTTGTGGTGCTACAACCTCACACTGTACCAAAGGGTTATGTGGCCACTGAAGATGTGCGAGATTCCATCCCCAACAGCCAACGGGTTGGACAGATTAGCCAACTCCTACATCCGAAAGTGGCTGGGCCTACCGCGTTGCTTCTCCGACACTGGCTTATTTGGGGCAACTTTACTGCATCTGCCGATTCAGTCCATCGCCCTGGGCTACAAGCAGGAGAAGGCCAGATTGGTTCTCGAGCTGAAAGAATCCTCAGATCCTACAGTGAGGAATGCACATGTACCAATCCGAATAGGCCAGAGGTTGCCAAGGCCATTGGCAGGCTCCAACACCACGAGATAGTTGGCAGGGTGCAAGTAGGAAGAGCGGGGCTTGGCTGGGGAGATTCTCCACGCCTGTGATCCAAGGCCACAAAGAGGGAACGCAGAGCCATGGTTATGTAGGAGGTCTCAAGGGAGAACCAGGAGCAATATACCATCAAGGCCGTGTTTCAAGGTTGCCAAGGAAGATGGACCACTTGGGAAGGTACTATCAGCAGACCCATCAGCTGGGCCGACCTATGGAAGATGCCCCAAGCCAGACTCAGCTTCCTACTCAGGGCAACTTATGACACCTTGCCATGCCCCAGAAACCTCCACCAGTGGTACGGCCAGGGGGAGAGCTGTCCCCTGTGTGGTGCTCCCAACGCCAGCCTGCAGCACTTGCTATCAGGTTGCAAGATCGCGCTGACACAGGGTCGCTTCAGATGGCGGCATGATCAAGTCCTGATAAAACTGGCAGAAATCCTGGAGAGCAGTAGACAAGAGGCCAACAGCCAACCCATAGCCAAGCAACGTCTTGTCATGTTTGTGAGGCCAGGGGAAGGCAAAGGAGACACCAGCCGAAGAGGCCCCCGCAGTGTCCTCTCTCTGGCAAGGGACTGGAGTATGAGGGCTGACATTGGCAAACAGCTCCAACCCCCCCGTGAGATCACCCCCACTTCACTCCGCCCAGACATTGTGCTGTGGTCTGCTGTTACCAAGTCTGCCATGCTGATAGAGCTTACCATCCCCTGGGAGGAGGGAATCCAGGCAGCATACGAGCGCAAAGCAGCCACGTATGCAGATCTGGCTGCTGAGTGCAGAGAGGCAGGCTGGTCCACTACCATCTACCCTGTGGAAGTAGGCTGTCGGGGCTTCGTCGGTACAACCACCATAAGGCTGCTCCGAGATGTGGGATTGACTGGGGCTAAGCTCCAAAGGGAAACAAAGGCCCTTGCTGAGGAAGCAGAAAAGGGAAGTTTCTGGTTGTGGCTGAGGAGGAGGGATAAGTACTGGGGGTCGAGGCAATAAGATGGGTCAGCTGCAGGGGGTGGCAGGGAGACGTCCCTGCCACCGCTTCGCCACCAGGAGGCATTCCGGGGTTAAAGAGAGCGAAACTCCAATGAGCGGTGGTCCCCGGCTGATGACCCTGCAGCTGACCCAAGGCGCTGTAGGAGGCGCGTCAGGCATACTTGCCCAGCAGAAACAAAACCATATCTGTACAATCAAAAAGTGGTCAATTGTGCGGAATATGTACTGTACTGTACCATCTACTAATACAAGTTTCAATCAATCAAGTAGAGCTGCAACTAACAACTATTTTTACTAGTCATCGACCATCTTAACGAGTAGTCGACTAATCAGATAATAAAGCGTACACATATTCATTGCTTTGATTTGGCATCAACTTTTAAATTCAGCTGGAGATATCTTTAGGCATGTGCTTAGTAACAACAATGACTCATCGGTTCATAAATAGGTACTTATACTGTAAATATGCTTTTAAAAATGTCAATAACTATCAAAGTCCATTTAAAATTAAGGACAGGAAAAGTGCAAAATAAATAAGTGTATGTTAAAAAAAAAAAGCAACAAATGACAAAATAACAAAACTAACTTGCTTGAAAAGAAACAAGCATTTGTGATGATGTGTTGAAAAATCCTCACACTAATATATTATATTGATTATTGATTAAGTCCCGGCATTTTTATCACTCTAAAAGACTCAATGTATAAATTGTTGTATTGATTCTTAACATTGTAATGGATTGTATTAATCTTATGATACATAAATGTGTGCAATTGTTATTTTACTTTTCTTCATTGCATTGCAAATTTACGCTGCCTTGAATTGATGTACACAAAGTTTAGCAGACTTTGGCTGAAATGAGAGTTAAATCTATTTTTCACACAACTTTATCTCACACTAGTTAGCTAACAAAGTACACCTTACTTCCAGATGTCCGATGTTCCTCGGCCTTTAAAGCTCCCGTATCACAGATATCGTGTCATGAAATGAGCAAGGTATTCATCCTTTTACTAAGTATGGGGGAAATACTGGCACACTTGACAGTGGAGAAGCACAAGATGTGACGTCACGACTATGTCGACAGATTTATTCCTCGGCAGCACATGTGAATGTTTGTGGCACCCCTAAACTGGAGTTTTGACAGGAAACAGAAAGACCTAGGGTAACCTAGGGTGAGTTAGGGTAACAAGTGTGTGTGTGCAGGCAAACCTGGATGAACATCAGACCAGCTCCTCCCCCTTCCTGAGGGCGCTAATGACGGCCGTGTGCAAGGCGGCTGTGAAAGGTAAGCGCCACCTACTTCTCTGCTGGGACGAACTGGATTCTCCTCACCTGCTCTCCCCTCCCCCCAAGCAGACGTCAGCACCAACTGCCGAGTGGACACAGCCATCATCCAGAGGAGGTTGCCTGTATTACACAAGTACCTGAACTTAGACACTGAGCGACAGCTGCAAGCACTTTATGCACTTCAGGCGCTGATAGTCGCCTTGGATCAGCCTGCTAGTAAGTGCTCTTTATTTGCTGCTCAATGAGGTATGGATGGCTATGGCTCACATTTCAACCCACACGTCGGCCACACTTCCCATTTTTACTACTTAAGTCTTTCTTCATGTAGTACAAATGTTAATTTACTGCATAATAACATATCTTTAATTTAGATGTTAACGTTCTGTCCCGTTATCAAGTCTCATTTGCACGTATGAATTCACTTCAGTTCATCCTCAGTGTGTTGCCCTACTCAGGAAGTAGTTTTTGCCATTAAAGGGGAACTGCACTTATTTTGGGAATTTTTCCCATAATTCACAATCATATATGATTTTCTATTGTATCCATTTGAAGTGATAAAAAAGGCTAGCAAAAGTCAGCTAACAATGGAGCCAATGGCAGTCACTCTATTCTGCCTATAAAGCCCTCTAAAAAAGCATCCAAAAACATCCATTGTTTTATATAGTTGTATATCAATCAATCAATCAATGTTTACTTATATAGCCCTAAATCACTAGTATATTATATTTACGTAAGTACAAACCCCGTTTCTATATGAGTTGGGAAATTGTGTTGGATGTAAATATAAACGGAATACATTGATTTACAATTCATTTTCAATTCATATTCAATTGAATATGCTACAAAGACAACATATTTGATGTTCAAACAGATAAACTTTTTTTTTTTTTTGCAAATCATTAACTTTAGAATTTGATGCCAGCAACACGTGACAAAGAAGTTGATAAAAGTGGCAATAAATACTGATAAAGTTGAGAAATACTCATCAACACTTATTTGGAACATCCCACGGGTGTGCAGGCTAATTTCGGGTATAAAAGCAGCTTCCATGAAATGCTAAGTAATTCACAAACAAGGAAGGGGCGAGGGTCACCAATTTGTAAGCAAATTGTCGAACAGTTTCAGAACAACATTTCTCAACGAGCTATTGCAAGGAATATAGGGATTTTACCATCTACAGTCCGTAAAATCATCAAAAGGTTCAGAGAATTTGGAGAAATCACTGCACGTAAGCGATGATACTATACGGACCTTTGTACCCTCAGGCGGTAATGCATCACAAACCGACATCGGTGTGTAAGATATATCACCACATGGGCTCAGGAACACTTCATAAAACCACTGTCAGTAAATACAGTTGGTTGCTACATCTGTAAGTGCAAGTTAAAACTCTGCTATGCAAAGCAAAACCCATTCATCAACGACACCAAGGAACGCCGCTGGCTTCGCTGGGCCCGAGCTCATCTAAGATGGACTGATGCCAAGTGGAAAAGTGTTCTGTGGTCTAAGGAGTCCACATTTCAAATTATATTTGGAAACTGTGGACGTGGTGTCCTCTGGAACAAAGAGGAAAATAACCATCCGGATTGTTATGGGCAGAAAGTTCAAAAGCCAGCATCTGTGATGGTATGGGGGTGTATTGGTGCCCAAGGCATGGGTAACTTACACATCTGTGAAGGCATCATTAATGCTGAATGGTCCCTACAGGTTTTGGAGCAACGTATGTTGTCATCCAAGCAACGATATCATGGACGCCCTTGCTTATTTCAGCAAGACAATGCCAAGCCACGTGTTACAACAGCGTGGTTTCGTAGTAAAAGAGTGCGGGTACTTTCCTGGCCCGCCTGTAGTCCAGACCTGTCTCCCATCGAAAATGTGTGGCGCATTATGAAGCGTAAAATACAACAGCAGAGACCCCGGACTGTTGAACGACTAAAGCTCTACATAAAACAAGAATGAAAAATAATTCTACTTTCAAAGCTTATAAATTAGTTTCCTCAGTTCCCAAATGTTTGTTAAAAGAAAAGGTGATGTAACACAGTGGTGAACATGCCCTTTCTTAACTACTTTTGCATGTGTTGTAGCCATGAAATTCTAAGTTAATTATTATTTGCAAAAAAAAATAGAAGTTAATGAGTTTGAACGTCAACTATCTTGTCTTTATAGTGCATTCAATTGAATATGGGTTGAAAGGGATTGGCAAATCATTGTATTCTGTTTATATTTACATCTAACACAGTTTCCCAACTCATATGGAAACGGGGTTTATATATATGTCAAGGTTCAAAGTTTATTTGCACATACAGAGTACACCATAATGAAATGCTTTTTTCCATGCTCATCAGATATTGTGTACAGTGGGATCCAAACACTAGTTGCAGAATCTAATACACTAAATACAAAAAAAATGAATAGCTCTCATGTACATTAATTACAAGACAATTAAGTTGCACAATAAGTCACAGTAGTTATGGTAGAAGTATCAGTACAAGTAGAAGTACAGTAGTCAAATACAGTACCAGTGCAAGATCAAATAGTACATACAGTATATACAGTATGTACAGTATAGGAAGCGACAAATATTAAGGTGTCTACAGTTCTGGGTCTTCCCTGTGGCCTCCTACCGGTTGGATGTGCTCTAAACACTTCCCTAGGGAGGCGTTCGGGTGGCATCCTGACCAGATGCCCGAACCACCTCATCTGGCTCCTCTCGATGTGGAGGAGCAGCGGCTTTACTTTGAGCTCCTCTCGGATGGCAGAGCTTCTCACCCTATCTCTAAGGGAGAACTCCGCCACCCGGCGGAGGAAACTCATTTCGGCCGCTTGTACCCGTGATCTTATCCTTTCGGTCATGACCCAAAGCGCATGACCATAGGTGGGGATGTCCAAAATCGATTTTTATATACCGTATTTTTCGGATTATAAATCGCTCTGGAGTATAAGTCGCACCGGCCGAAAATGCATAATAAAGAAGGAAAAAAACATATATAAGTCACACTAGAGCACGGGTGTCCAACATTTTTCCACTGAGGGCCACACACTGAATAATTAAAGCAAGCGGGGGCGATTTATTTTAAAAACCATTACAATATATGTATCAAAAATATACATTTAGGCCTCCACTCAGGCTTGATCCCGGGGACCCCAAAGGGTTTTGGTAAGAAATTAAATGTTAAAAATGTGTCATTATTCAGTATTATTATTTTTTATTATTATTGTTCAAGTTTTAAATCTCTAGATCAACATTAGGTCTATCTGTCAATATGACATTTTTAAAGATTTTAGTTGTATGCTCTTTTTGTCAAAGAAAACCATGTTTTTTTTAATGAAAAAAACACAAAATATGCAATATTTTCACCCAGTAAAAATTTTAAGTAGAAAGTTTGAGATTATATAATAATTGGAGCCAGAAAAATGTCAACCACTCATAACACCATTGATTTTAATTCACTATTATTTTTTGTGCAATGATACTTAAAAACAAAACACACTGATCCAAAAGGGTCCTACTCATTAAAGTGTTAAAAAATAAATTATAATTTTTTTTTTACTGTTTACCTTTAAAGGGAAACATTATCACCAGACCTATGTAAGCATCAACATATACCTTGATTGTGCAGAAAAAAGACCATGTATTTTTTTAACCGATTTCCGAACTCTAAATGGGTGAATTTTGGCGAATTAAACACCTTTCTGTTTATCGCGCTGGAGGCGATGACGTCAGAATGTGACGTCGCCGAGGTAACACACCCACCATTTTCATTTTCAACACATTATAAACACCGGGTCTCAGCTCTGTTATTTTCCGTTTTTTTGACAATTTTTTGGAACCTTGGAGACATCATGCCTCAACGGTGTAACAACACTAACAGGGAGGGATTCAAGTTGCACCACTGGCCCGAAGATGCGAAAGTGTCTGCCGCCAGACCCCCATTGAATGTGCCAGAGTGTCTCCACATTTGACCGGCGATGCTAAGGCAGACATGGTACAGAGATGTATGGATAACCTGCAAATGCATTTGCAACGATAGTCAACGAAATCACAAAGGTGAGTTTTGTTGATGTTTACTGCCAGCTAATCGATGCTAACATGCTACACTAATCGATGCTAACATGCTATTTACCGGCGGTGCTAAAGCAGACATGGAACAGAGATGTATGGATAACCTGTAGATGCATTTGCAACTATATTACGTTTCCTTCCACCCACATTTAATGCGAAAAAAACACTTACCAATCGACGGATTTAAGTTGCTCCAGTCTCAAAAGATGCGAAAGTCCTGATCGTTTGGTCCGCACATTTTACCGGCGATGCTAACGCAGCTATTCGGCCATGCTATGGCTATGAATAGCGTCAATAGCTATTCGCTCAATAGCTTCAGTTTCTTCTTCAATATTTTCATACTCCAACCATCTGTTTCAATACATGCGTAATCTGTTGAATCGCTTAAGTCGCTGAAATCCGAGTTTGAATCCGAGCTAATGTCACTATATCTTGCTGTGGTATTCCCATTGTTTGTTTACATTGGCAGCACTGTGTGACGTTACAGGGAAATGGCCAGTGTCTTCGCAGAGAGCCGAAAATAAGGCACTTTAAAGCTTTATTTAGGGATATTCCGAGACCGGTAAAATGTTGAAAAAAACTTCAAAAAATATAACAAGCCACTGGCAACGGATTTTTATTGTTTTTAACCCTTTTGAAATTGTGATAATGTTCCCCTTTAACACAATGGTCTCCAGATCAACTTCAGATCCATCCGTCAATTATAAGTTGTTTTTTTGGATATGATTTTTGTTTGTTCGTTTTAGGCCATTCTTTTAAAAGAAAAAAAAACAGCTCAGTTTTTTATATGGCAAACACAACATGTCCAACATTTGCCCCAAAAAATATCTCAAAGTGGAATATTTAATGTGACGTAATTGGAGCCTTGAATTGGTCATTAATCCATAATTGATTTTGAGTCACTATTTTTTTTTTTTAAGAAAGAAACAGCCTGCATGGCAGCTTTGTGTTATTTGAGTAAACATTGCAACATGTTCTTGTTACATTTCACCTGTTTGCTCTTTTGTACCACTTTTTCTGTTTTTAATTTTTTTCCATAGTATTTTTAAAATGTGCCGTGGGGCCGTTAAAAAATGACCTGTAGGCCGTAAATGGCCCACGGGCCGCACTTTGGACACCCTGGACTAGAGTATAAGTCACATTTTTGGGGTAAATGTATTTGATAAGTGACAGGGTTCTTGAGGGTGCATGGGAGTTTGCCCAACCAGTCTACATGTGCTTTGTGGACTTAGAGAAGGCATTCGACCGTGTCCCTCCGGAAGTCCTGTGGGGAGTGCTCAGAGAGTATGGGGTATCGGACTGTCTTATTGTGGCGGTGTACAATCAGTGTCAGAGCTTGGTCCGCATTGCCGGCAGTAAGTTGGACACATTTCCAGTGAGAGTTGGACTGTCACCAATTCTGTTCATAACTTATATGGACAGAATTTCTAGGCGCAGTCAAGGCGTAGAGGGGTTCCGGTTTGTTGGCCGTGGGATTAGGTCTCTGCTTTTTGCAGATGATGTGGTCCTGATGGCTTCATCTGGCCGGGCTCTTTAGCTCTGACTGGATCGGTTCGCAGCCGAGTGTGAAGTGATCGGAATGAGAATCAGCACCTCCAAGTCCGAGTCCATGGTTCTCTCCCTGAAAAGGGTGGAGTGCCATCTCCAGGTTGGGGAGGAGACCCTTCATCAAGTGGAGGAGTTCAAGTTCTTAGGAGTATTGTTCGCGAGTGGGGGAAGAGTGGATCGTGAGATCGACAGGCGGATCAGTGCGGCGTCTTCAGTAATGCGGACGTTGTACCGATCCGTCGTGGTGAAGAAGGACCTGAGCCGAAAGGCAAAGCTCTCAATTTACCGATCGATCTACGTTCCCATCCTCACCTATGGTCATGAGCTTTGGGTCATGACCGAAAGGATAAGATCACGGGTACAAGCGGCCAAAATGAGTTTCCTCCGCCGGGTGGCGGGGCTCTCCCTTAGAGATAGGGTGAGAAGCTCTGTCATCCGAGAGGAACTCAAAGTAAAGCCGCTGCTCCTCCACATCGAGAGGAGCCAGATGAGGTGGTTCGGGCATCTGGTCAGGATGGCACTCGAACGCCTCCCGCGGGAGGTGTTTAGGGCACGTCCAACCGGTAGGAGGCCACGGGGAAGACCCAGGACACGTTGGGAAGACTATGTCTCCCGGCTGGCCTGAGAACGCCTCGGGATCCCCTGGGAAGAGCTAGACGAAGTGGCTGGGGAGAGGAAAGTTTGGGCTTCCCTGCTTAGGCTACTGTTATAATGTGTGGTGCATTATAAAGACGACAAGAGTCCTGCTGTGGCTCAGTACCGTGTATTCAGGCTGCATGTAGGAAGTACAACTGAGGTAAACACACGTGACGCAGTGATATGTTATAGGTGCGGGCACCGTGGCTGCCACAGGGTGGCGCCGTATGTAACATCTCCCTTCCTTTAGTAAAGACTGGAACAATGCTGCCTGTAAATCAACTGTAGACCATCAACATACTAGTAACCCCATATTCAACCTCAGATAGTGATACCTGGTTTAACATCCAATATCAGATATCAAATATATAGCAAAACAGAACGTAACATTACATAGTAGCAGGATAAGAGCACACCTGTCATCAAATCACACTCCATCAGAACATCACTTTTTTTTTTTTTTAAACAAAATTCACAGTCCATGTGTTTGAAAGTGCAAACAGTCCATGTATGTTTATTCGAGTGTATGTCAGTATGTGTGTGTGTGTGTATGCGTGTGTGTTCGAGTGTGAGCGTGTATATGTGTGTCACAGTCCATGTGTGACCTAGAGGTCAAGTTTGTCAGGAGGCCTAATCAGCCTCCCACTCCGGGAGAAAGTCCGGCCCTGAAGCACACAGCGCAGTGTGTCTCTGGCCTGCGGAGAAGACGGTGGTTACCTTGGGGCCGGTGTAGTAAATTATTAAATTGTATTTATATAGCGCTTTTCTCTAGTGACTAAAAGCGCTTTACATAGTGAAACCCAATATCTAAGTTACATTTAAACTAGTGTGGGTGGCACTGAGAGCAGGTGGGTAAAGTGTCTTGCCCAAGGACACAACGGCAGTGACTAGGATGGCAGTGAAGACCTTGGAGACTCCCTAGCACCGCCAACACTGTCTCTGTTGCCACTGCCACTCGCAGGCTGCTCTGGGGCAAATTCTGGTCGAGCCAGCGGTTGCTCAGGCATTGCCTCGGCCGGTCTAAGATCAATTCTGTTGCGTCGATATGTGGTCCCCTCTACGTCGACCAGATAGGACCGGAGTCCCAACTGCTGCAGGTACACCCCTCTCCTCCATCTGCCCGTCCTGTCTCCCGGGAGTGGCTTCATTCTGACAGGCTGGCCGACGTTCAGCTCCGGCAGATCCCTCACCAATTTGTCATACACTAACTTCGCTGCTTGATGCTTCCCCCTCAGCTTGTCGGAAACCCCTGTGATGAACTGAGGTGCAAGGAGCTGGTCGGCCCCCGGAAGAAGTGTTCTCAGCCTTCGTGACATGAGACGCTGTGCTGGGCTACAATGTATGCCCTCAGTGGGCGTGTTTCGCCAATGCAGAATGGCCTTCCAGGGGTCCTCTTTGGCACGGTCTGCCTTTTTGCACAAGCCTTTCACTATCTTTACTGCAGACTATGCTTTGCCATTAGCTTTTGGGTGCCGCGGTGAGGACATGACATGTTCGAAGCCCCACTCCCTTGCAAATGCCCGGAATTCACTGCAGGCAAACTGGCTTCCCCCATCCGTAATGGCTCTGTCCGGGACGCCATAACGTGCAAACTGTGCCTTGATTCGTCGGATTGTGGTGTCGGCCGACAAGTCAGTGAGCAGGTCTATCTCCGAGAAGTCGGAGTAGTGGTCCACCACGAGCAAAAAGTTATGTGCTGCATAGCTGTACAAATCCATGCTTACCAGCTGCCATGGACGTGTGGGGAGCGGGTGTGACATCATTGTCTCTTTTTGTTGTTCGTGCGCATACTCGTTACATACAGAACACTGCTGTACATAGTCTTTGACTTCCCCTTGCATGCCGGGCCAGTACAATGTATCGCGAGCATGTCTGTAACATGCTTCACCACCCACATGATTGTAGTGGATCCTCCTCAGCATTTCCGGACGTATGGCTTTCGGAATGATGACACGCTGGCTCCTGAAAAGCACGCCATCCTGTGCGCTTATTTCATCTCTGATAGCCCAGTAGTCCCTGATGAGTACGGCGGCCTCCTCTTTGTGTTCTGGCCATCCCCGCAGTACGACTGCCTTGAGCGTTTGGAGACACACATCCTCCTCTGTGTGTGCTCGGATCTGTGCCAGGCGTTGGCTGCTGACATTGAGGTAGTCTGCCTGCTGAATGGCCGCTGCGTCACACTGCTCCTGTTGCATGCTGCAGACCATTTCTCGTCGGTACAGTGTGTCTGTTTTCCGTGGCGGGGTGGCGGCTCTACTAAGCGTGTCACTTATGTACATTTCAGGGCCTGGCTTGTACACCACCGTAAGGCAGTAATTCTGAAGTGTCAGGAGCATGCTCTGTAGGCGCTTGGGCGCGCTGAGGAGGGGCTTACTGAAAATGGACACTAAAGGCCGGTGGTCGGTCTCTGCTGTCACATCACCCCGTCCATATAGGTAGTAGTGGAAGCGTTGACAGGCGAACACGATGCTCAGGCACTCCTTTTCTATCTGTGCATAGTTTTGTTCCGTCTGGGTCAGGGCGCGGGAAGCAAAAGTGACAGGCTGCCCTTCCTGCAGCAGACAGCAGCCCAGGCCTGTCTGACTGGAGTCGCTCTGTATGGTGACTGGCTTGATGGCGTCATAATAGCGCAAGACCGGTACTGCTGTGACCAGTGTCTTCATTTCCTTCATGGCAGCATCATGTTTTGGCAGCCAGTGCCACGCCACGTCTTTGTCTAGCAGCCTCCTCGATGGTTCACATACCTCTGACAGGCGGGGCATGAATCTGGAAAGATAGTTCACAAAGCCAACACACCGCTGGACCCCTTTAGCGTCTGTGGGGTTCGGCATCTCCAGAACCGCCCTGATCTTGTCAGGGTCAGCCTTGAGGCCCTCGGCAGACAGTATGTGGCTGTGGAAGCGGACCTCCTTCACTCGGAACTGCAACTTTTTCAGGCTCAGCCTGAGCTTAACTTCTCTGCATCTGTCCATTAGGGAAATGAGGTTTGTGTCATGGTCGCGGTTGGCCTCCTCGTCCGTATCCCCGCAGCCAACTATGAGGATATCATCGGCTATGGGCTCAATCCCAGTTAATCCAGCTAGGAGCTCATGTTGCTTTCTCTGGTACAGTTCCGGAGCAACTGACACACCAAAGGGGAGCTTCAGCCACCGTTTTCTGCCCCATGGTGTCCAGAACATTGTCATCAGGCTGCTCTCCTCATCCAGTCGGCACTGCAGGAATGCATCACGTGCATCCACCAGCGTGTATACACGCGCCTTTGGCAGCTTGTACAACACATCATCTAAAGTGGGCATGAGATAGTGGGACCGTTTCAGGGCTCGGTTGAGTGGCTTTGGGTCAATGCATAGTCTCAATTTATCAGTTTTTTTCGCTATGACCAGATTGCTGATCCAGTCTGTGGGCTGTGTGACTGTGGTTAAATGTCCATCCTTTTCGTATTGATCGAGCTGTGCTTTAACAGTTGCCTTGAGGGCCACTGGAACATTCCTGGGGGCACACTGCACAGGCGCCACACTGCTGTCCAGCTCAAAGTGAACATCACCAGGCAGGGACTCGACTGGGCTGGTGAACACGTCGTGGTATGTGTTGATGAGACGCTCTTTGGTCAGGTCTCCCATCCTGCAGTGTTCCACTTTATTTAGCTCCTCAGGATTGTGAATCGTATCAGGCCTAGTCTCTCACATGTCTCCCCCGTATGCACAACCTCAAAGTCCAGCTTGTGTGTTCTGCCCCTAATGACACACTGTGTGCTGTACAACCCCAGCGAGTTCATCCACTCACTGTTGTACAGCTTCAATCTGGTGAGACTCTTCTGAAGAGGCGTTCTGGGCGCCAATCTCATCTTGTCCTTCATGCTAATCACATTGCAGGTGGCTCCCGAGTCGAGCTGGCACCTCTGGACCCCCTGTTGCAGTGGCAGATTGACAAACCACTTTTTCCCTTGCGTGTTCACAGCTCCCACGCTCTCTGCTGTGTACACATCTCTTTCATCACTGTCCTCCTGTTCCCCTGTTGACGGGTCATCCACAGCATTCAACTGGCGTGCGTGCTGACCCCTCTTCATGCATACTTTGGCGAAATGGTTGGCAGTGCCACAAGAGCGGCAGGATTTACCAAATGCAGGGCACACGTCTCGCCCACGTGCGTGCCTTGTGCCACAGTACTTGCATTCCACTGTGTCTTTCATTCTCTGGAGCTGTGCACTGGTGTTGGTGGGCTCAGATGACCTACCGGCAGACCTGATGCTCTCTCCAGGCCCAGAGTTGCCCAGTGACATTGTCTTTAATTTATTGTCCATGACCTCGGCTGCACGGCAGATCATGATTGCTTGATCCAATTTGAGATAGTTTTCTCTTAGCAAACTGTTAAGGACAAACTTGTCCTTTATGAGTTCATCTTTTATAGCTCCGTATTCACAAGAGGCAGCCTTTTCTCTCAGCCTTGTAACAAAAGCATATATGGGTTCTCCTTACTCTTGCTTTAAGTTTCCAAAAACTTACCTCTCTAATGTGACATTCTTCGCGGGGGTAAAGTATCCCTCCAGTGCCTCCAGAATAGCACCGGCATCTTTCTGTTGGTCGACAGTGAGTCCCAGGTTGTATTTGTAAACATGGAGGCAGCCGTTCCCCATTAGCCGTCTCAGCGCCGCTTCTTGGACGGGCTTCTCCTTCTCGTTGAGCCCCGTCACCAGCAGATAATCCTCAAACTCTGCTCGGAAGTTTTTCCAGTTGCCGTGAGTGTCCCCAGCCATCTTCATGGGCTCCGGAGGCGGGATGTTGGATGCCATTATACCAACGCGGTGCTATAGCTAACAGGCTAACTGAAACTGCTAAAACTCACCAAAACAAATAAATGCACACTGTCTCAACAACGGACAGAATGTGGGGCATAATCGGGTCCTGCTTGGACTTCTGACACCATGTTATAATGTGTGGTGCATTATAAAGACGACAAGAGTCCTGCTGTGGCTCAGTACCGTGTATTCAGGCTGCATGTAGGAGGTACAACTGAGGTAAACACACGTGACGCAGTGATATGTTATAGGTGCGGGCACCGTGGCTGCCACAGGGTGGCGCCGTATGTCAATACAATCACCCTGTAACAGCTACTGCCCCCGCGATCTGACCTCGGATAAGCGGCAGAAGATGGATGGATGGATGGATGTATTTGATCAAATCCAACACCAAGAATAGACTTTTGAATGGCAATTCAAAATAAATAAAGAATAGTGAACAACAGGCTGAATAAGTTTACGTTATATGACGCAAAGTAATTTATATTAACCTCCTTGGCAACTACCTGGGCGTGGAGACGCAACCGTACGGTTGACAAGTTTCTCCCGGCAGCACGTTGTTCAAGCACCCATTTGTGAATTCGTACCTCGAGCTGTGGCCACCTAGCTTTAGCCCGTGATTAGCTTTTTAAGTTTTCTTCATTTCAGTGTGTGTAGCCTCCATTTTTTGCCAGTCCCTTTCAAGTTTCTCCCTTACTCCAAACTTTCTTTCTGCTGCCTGATTGCCGTTTTGTACTGCATATTTCATTACTTCCAGCTTGAAACCTGCAGTGTATGATTTCCTTTTTGGTGCCATTTTTGTCAGCCCTTCTCAGTTTTTCCAAGTTACCGCCAATGCTGAAATAATAAATTTTCATAGGTACGGAAGTAGTAGCAGGTAGCATCTTTTTTTTCCACAATGCACATGAGAAATTACTCCACGTAAGCGGCATGGCCGGAAACCAACATTGAATGACCGTGACCTTCGATCCCTCAGACATCAATCTCTAAAGGATATCACCACATGGGCTCAGGAACACTTCAGAAAACCACTGTCACTAAATACAGTTTGTTGCTACATCTATAAGTGCAAGTTAAAGGGGAACATTATCACAATTTCTAAAGGGTTAAAAACAATAAAAATCAGTGCAAGTTAAAGCTCTACTATGCAAAGCAAAAGCCATTTATCAACAACACCCAGACACCATGCCAGCTTCGCTGGGTCTAAGCTCATCTAAGATGGACTGATGCAAAGTGGAAAAGTGTTCTGTGGTCTGACGAGTCCACATTTCACTTTTTGGGGGAAAACTGTGGACGTTGTGTCCTCCGGATCAAAGAGGAAAAGAACGATCCAGATTGTTCTAGGCGCAAAGATGAAAACCCAGCATGTGTGATGGTATGGGGGTGTATTAGTGGCCAAGGCATGGGTAACTTACACATCTGACAAGGCACCATTAATGCTAAAAGGTACATACAGGTTTTGGAGCAACAAATTTTGCGGTCAAAGCAACGTTATCATGGACACCCCTGCTTGTTTCAGCAAGAAAATGCCAAGCTACGTGTGGCTTCATAGTAAAAGAGTGCGGGTACTAGACTGGCCTGCCTGCAGTCCAGAACTGTCTCCCATCGAAAATGTGTGGCGCATTATTAAGCGTAAAATACGACAGCGTAGACCCCGGACTGATGAACGACTGAAGCTCTACATAAAACAAGAATGGGAAAGAATTCCACTTTCAAAGCTTCAACAATTAGTTTCCTCAGTTTCCAAATGTTTATTGAGTGTTGTTAAAAGAAAAGGTGATGTAACACAGTCCACAACCTTCTACTATCGGGGTGAAAGGCATGATTTATAATCTACAATTTACTACTTTCACCACTTTTGTGATGCAGCAGCTTGCTGGCTAATGATGTCAAGCTAATAGGGCTGTGGATCTTTGGGCACCACACTATTCCATTCTCGGGGAAAACATTTGATTCAGAATACATTTTCAATTCAGAATCACTATTTTTTTAATAACATTGGGTGCCAGTTCTATGATTGACCTGCTCAGTGGCCTAATGGTTGGTGTGTCCTCACTGAGATGGGTAGGTTGTGAGTCTGAACCCCGGCTGAGTCATACCAAAGACGATAAAAATGGGAGCCATTACCTCACTGCTTGGCATTCAGCATCAAGGGGTTGGAATTGGGGGTTAAATCACCAAAAATTGTTCCTGAGCGCGGCCACCACTGCTGCTCACTGCTCCCCTCACCTCCCAGGAGGTGAACAAGGGGATGAGTCAAATGCAGAGAGTAATTTCACCACACCTAGTGTGTGTGTGTGTGTGTGTGTGTGTGTGTGTGTGTGTGTGTGTGTGTGTGTGTGTGTGTGTGTGTGTGTGTTTGTGTGTGTGACTATCATTGCTACTTTAACTTTAACTACAATCCTCCATAAAATAAATACATATATTTGATCCCTCTCTGTACTTAAAAGAAAACTGGTTTTGTTAAGTAAAATTCTAGCCAAACACTTAATTAAGTCATATACAAACCCCGTTTCCATATGAGTTGGTAAATTGTGTTGGATGTAAATATAAACAGAATACAATGATTTGCAAATCATTTTCAACCCATATTCAGTTGAATATGCTACAAAGACAACATATTTGTTGTTCAAACTGATAAATAATCATTAACTTTAGAATTTGATGCCAGCAACACGTGACAAAGAAGTTGGGAAAGGTGGCAATAAATACTGATAAAGTTGAGGAATGCTCACCAAACACTTTTTTGGAACATCCCACAGGTGTACAGGTGGGTGCCATGATTGGTATAAAAACAGCTTCCATAAAAAATGCTCAGTCTTTCACATGAAAGGATGGGCCAGGTACTCCCCTGTGTCCACAACTGCGTGAGCAAATAGTCAAACAGTTTAAGAACAACGTTTCTCAAAGTGCAATTGCAAGAAATTAAAGGATTTCAACATAATATCATCAAAAGGTTCAGAGAATCTGGAGAAACTCCACGTAAGTGGCATGGCCGGAAACCAACATTGAATGACCATGACCTTCGATCCCTCAGACGGCACTGTATCAAAAAGCGACATCAACCTCTAAAGCAGGGGTAGGGAACCTATGGCTCGCGAGCCAGATGTGGCTCTTTTGATGACTGCATCTGGCTCTCGGATAAATCTGAGCTGACATTGCTTAACATGATAAGTAATGAATTATTCCACTTGTAATAAGTGTTAAAAATAATGTTCAAAACATAAAACATTCTCATGCATTTTTAGTCCATCCATCCGTTTATTACCGCACCTGTTCAAGAAGTTGCGTTAAGAAGTTATTTATTTATTAAAGGTTACTGCGGGGCTTGTCCTCCTGGGGGTTCTTCAGACCACCAAGCACCGACATGAGAGACTGTTTCAGGGTTACACTATTGTTTTATTTTTCAATAAGTCTCTCAGTTGCTTTCCAGCAATTGTATTTTTCTCTTTCGTTTTCGCTCGCGCTCTGGCTCCAGCCCCAATCCCGTCTCTCCTCCTGGCTGCTGCTTATAACAGAGCGACAGGTGATTAGATAACAAGGCTCAGGTGGGCCATCTACACAGCTCTTGCTGATTTCGAGGCCGGTCCTGGCACACCCCAGCTCGCTGCAGACCCGCGGGCCACGCCCCCTCCACAGTTAGCTTCAGAATAGCAATGTTATTACAAAGAATAAGAGACTCTATACTCTAGAAATGTTGGTCTTACTTAAAAATGCACGCGTATAGTTGTGTTCAGTGTTAAAAAAACATATTATATGGCTCTTACGGAAATACATTTTAAAATATTTGGCTTTTTGGCTCTCTCAGCCAAAAAGGTTCCCGACCCCTGCTCTAAAGGATATCACCACATGGGCTCAGGAACACTTCAGAAAACCACTGTCACTAAATACAGTTTGTTGCTACATCTCTAAGTGCAAGTTAAAGCTCTACTATGCAAAGCGAAAGCCATTTATCAACAACATCAAGGCCCGAGTTCATCTAAAATGGACTGATGCAAAGTGGTAAAGTGTTCTGTGGTCTGACGAGTCCACATTTCAAATTGTTTTTGGGAAATATTGAACATCGTGTCATCCGGAACAAAGGGGAAGCGAACCATCCAGCCCGGTATCGACGCAAAATTCAAAAGCCAGCATCTGTGATGGTATGGGGGTGTATTAGTGCCCTTGGCATGGGTAACTTTCACATCTGTGAAGGCACCATTAATGCTGAAAGGTACATACAGGTTTTGGAACAACAAATACTGCCATCTAAGCGACGCCCCTGCTTATTTCAGCAAGACAATGACAAGCCACATTCAGCACGTTTTACAAAAGCGTGGCTTCGTTAAAAAAAAGAGTGCGGGTACTTTTCTGGGCCGCCTGCAGTCCAGACCCATCGAAAATATATGGCGCATTATGAAGCATAAAATACGACAGCGGAGACCCTGGACTGATGAACGACTGAAGCTCTACATAAAACAAGAATGGGAAAGAATTCCACTCTCAAAGCTTCAACAATTAGTTTCCTCAGTTCCCAAACGTTTATTGAGTGTTGTTAAAAGGAAAGGTGATGTAACACAGTGGGGAACATGCCCTTTCCCAACTACTTTGGCACGTGTTGCAGCCATGAAATTCTAAGTTAATTATTATTTGCAAAAAAAAAATTAAGTTTATGAGTTTGAACATCGAATATGTTGTCTTTGTAGTGCATTCAACTGAATATGGGTAAAGGTGTTTGCAAATCATTGTATTCTGTTTATATTTACATTAGACACAATTTCCCAACTCATATGGAAACGGGGTTTGTACAAATAACACTTCTCTTTTTTAAAGTCCATGTGTACAGCAGATAAAGATAATCTACATCACCATAATGATTTGTCTGAGTGGCTGCACAGGACAGATTGAAAATGAAATTCTCATTTATTTGTAATTGATTAAGAATCGTTACAAATAACACTCCCGATTAATTTGAAAATCTTTATTTTTTTGTGACACCCCTATAAACTAGTTAACAATGTGGCTAAAATATTCAGGTCACAACATGTAATTGCAGTGTTAGTTGGTGCTTTTTTAGAGGGCATTGGGCCAAACAGAGTACTCTTAGTACCTCCACCTGGCGCATTTAAAAAAGTGTCTTTGTCTTACATAAGGATTGTGAAAGATAGGCAAAAATGTACCAGTCTTGTCAATCAATCAAAAATGATTTATACAGCCCTTACTTACAAATGTCTCAAAGGGCTGCACAAGCCACAATGGCATCCTTGGCTGAGATCCCACATCAAGGCAAGGAAAAGCTCAACCCAATGGGAACAACAAGAAACCTTGTAGGGGACCACTGATGTGGAGATAGCAGATTAACTGTTCTAAAAGGGTTGTCTATTTAAAGGCTACAGTATAAAAATGAGTTTTATGATGGGACCTAAATGCTTCTACTGAGGTAGCATCTCTAACTGTTACCGCTAGAACATTCCATAGTACTGGAGCCCCAATAGAAAACGCTCTATAGCCCACTGACTTTTTTGGGGCTCTGGGAATCACAAATAAGCCGAAGTTCTTTGAAGACAGATTTCTTGCCGGGACATATGGTACAATACAATCAGCAAGATAGACTGGAGTTAGACCCTTTTGTCTCCTGTTGGGCTCTACAAAATGTACATACTGTAAACAGTCTACTTCTTACACACCAGCTGTTTGATTATAACTTGCATTTCAGTTCTATTTTTTGATTGGCAAATATGGTAATGTTGACATCGCCATGTAAAGTCGCTAATGCTAATCAGTGAAGCACTTTGTTAGAATGGAAAATTGCAACCACGGGGCTAATGCCTGTTTGCCCGCCAAGTGCTTGAGCCGCTCAGAACATCAGAACATTTTATATGAGGTTCCTATGTAAGCACCAAAATGGTGTGCCCACCCCTATTACTAGGTTACCTGAGTTTGTATGAGCCACATGTATTCTAATTACACAAACACTCCTATCGAGTGTTGACAATCCTGTGACATCTCTCTCTGCGCGCCAGACCTCCTGCGGAGGTTCTTTGACTGCCTCTACGACGAGGACGTCATCTCAGAGGAGGCCTTCTGCATGTGGGAATCCAGCAAGGACACCGCGGAGCAGGAGGGCAAAGGCATGGCCCTCAAGTCCGTGACGGACTTCTTCACGTGGCTGCGGGAGGCCGAGGAGGAGTCGGAGGACAACTAAAGCGGGCGACGGCGGAACAAGTGAGCGGGATGACTTGTTTACAGCTGGAATTCTTTTTCTGCGGCACGGTTTGCAAACATGCCGGAGTTTTCAGTTTGGATTCCAACGTCGGAAGCATTCAATACATGTATTATACATAGAAAATATTTTTGTTTTAAATTTTAACTTACTTTTTTTGTTACTTTTTAAGAAAAAAGACTTACAAGATGCATAGGTTCTGGACTCTTTAATTTATTATTTTTTTAAGGACTGCAAAGATGGACGTGAGAACTGGACAACAGAAATAACAATATAATAACAAAATGATGAATTGTAAAATAAACAGCCTCCCTCCATCTTACACTGTTTGCTTTGAAACAGGGTGGACCAAAGGGAGGCATGTGTGACGTGAAAAGTAATCATCATCCTATCCCTCAGCATCCCCCTTGTTGCATTCAAGAAGCCTGGGAAAACTGACACTTACGGAAGGAGCGGGCAAATGCCAGGATGGGGTGCTTGTGACAAAATGCTTGTAATACTTCAGAGCCCGTTAAATGCTTGTAAATACATTAAAGATGGGGAAAAGTATTTCACAATGAATTGCTCTTTTGCGGACACGTGACTGTGGGATATCAGGGGATAACAGCGCCCACAAGTGTGAGCACATGCAGCATTGGAGGGCTCACGTCCTGATTCTCAATGTTGTGCATCAACAAGTCAACGCTCAGAAAATGGATTAGTAGGGCTGATAATTTTTTAAGCTAACAATTTGTTTCAGATTTGTTTCAAATTGTTAAAGTTTTTTTAAAATAACACTGGGTGCCAGTTCACGCTCACATTCACCCCGGGCGGTAGAAAAAATGGATGGATGGATGGGTGCCAGTTAGTTCTATAACTAACTACATCCCTCCATTAAATAAGAAGCTCGGATACATTACTAAATTCAGGCACAGGAAATGTCTGCGAAAATCCGCGTTTAGGAACATTAATTTTCACGTCAAAATATCACTTCCGCCTTTTTTCATGAAATATTGTAAGTGTAAGGAGGAAGAGTGTCAAAAGATGGAGCTAACTTTGTTTTCTTATCATCAATGGAGCAGTAAATAAACAAACAATCCTGACCGGAAGTGTGTACCGTGAAAACCCGTCCGACCAGAACTCTAACGATATCAATTAGACGTGTGGACTCGAGTCACATGACTTGAATTTGATGACTTTAGACCCGACTTGACAAAATGTAAAGAGACTAGCAACTCGACTTGGACTTTAACATCAGTGACTTGTGACTTCACTTGGACTTTAACCTTTTGACTTGACAAGACTTGCTACTTTCCCCAAAACCCAAAGATTAAAAAGTTATTCAGGAGCACTCCATATCCTTCATTGTGTACATGTGTGTGTCTGTCAGCGTGTGTCATACTTGCCAACATTGAGACCTCCAAATTCGAGAGATTGGGGGTGGGGGGTATGGTGGTAACGGGTGTGTATATTGTAGTGTCCCGGAAAAGTTAGGGCTGCAAGTGATTCTGGGTATTTGTTGCATTGTGTTACAGTGCAGACATACTCCCAAAATGTGTTTGTCATTCTTGTTTGGTGTGGGTTCACAGTGTGGTGCATATTTGTAACATTGTTAAAGTTGTTTGTATGGCCACCCTCAGTGTGACCTGTATGGCTGTTGATCAAGTATGTCTTGCAATCACTTACATGCGTCTTTAGAAGCCGCTTGTAACACGTGATCAGACCGGCAGGCTATATTGTTTTGAAGGGTAGCGTGACGACAGGTTGTGGAGGACGCCAAAGGCAGTGCCATTAATATTGTCGTCCGGGGGAAAATCGCGTGAAATTTGGGAAAACGGTTGCTTCGGGAGGGCCACTGAAATGAAATTCGGGGGTCTCTCGGAAAAATCGTTAGGTAGGGTAGGCAACTGTGGCGTGTGTCTGTCAGCGTGTGTGTGCTTTCAGTATAACAGCCAATCAAAATACATCCACGGTGTTTTCATCCGGCAGCATTCATCCAATCAAATTGCAGGACAACTGTGAAGAAGCAATGTCAAACAACGCGGCAGTAAGTAAAAATGATGCCAAATATAGTTTCATACAGGTATTAAAAGTCCAACTCGGTCAACAAAAAAGGAATTGCAGTGTGCAAAACATGCGGTTTGGAAGATTACAGATGGAGATGCAACAACTTCCAACGTCGTCCGACATTTGAAGATGCACAAAGAAAGGTAAGTTTTGAATGTAAGCTAACGTTTATTGGCTAAGTAACGTGACTTTTATTTGCTGAGTAGTTAAAACAGTGAGGCTGTAAACTCACTACTTACGCTATAACCATAGACATCTTATAAGTAGATGCAGCATCGAAGCTACTACCATAGACATGTTCTAAGAGTAGCAGCATTGAGCGCTACTGCCTACTGGAGCTGACAAGATGCGGGTCCGCCATCTTATAGTAGTGATCCGCTCCATTCAGTGCAATTCATTTGTCAGGAGCAATGAACTGTCAGCGCATTTCATTCATCTTACCTCACTGAATACCACTGATTGTCACCCGCTTTTTTGTCATACGTGATAAAGGACGCATGTTTTATAAGTCATGATTAGTTTAACAGAGATCAAAACTGGGAATATAATCCCAGAGAAGGGTCAGCTATTTTTAAATTGAAGAAACAATATGATTAGGTTATATATACATGCTACATAAACAATGTATGAATACATTAGATATCTATAGACTATCTGTTGCTGCAAGAGTAGCAGAGAGTTTATTCTCTCGACACTTAGTATTGATATTTTGTATTACATTCTTCCCTTAAATGATCTTGTTTACAGGGATTGTTTTATATGTATTTTTTATGTATGTAAAAAGCGTCTGCCAAATACTTCAACATAAACATATATAAACACCTGAAAGTATTTACATCAGCTAAAACCACCAATCTGTTTCACTGGATTAAGAATAAAACCAAATTCGGTTTTACCTAACAATGTTACTATTTGAATATTGTTACTTGAAGACTTATTCCTAGTTACAATTATACTGTTATACTTTGCCTAAAATGAGAATGCATAATGCAGTGGCGGCTGGTGAATTTTGTTTTAGGTAGGGCTGAAAGTTTGTAAACCAAACCCCTGTAGGGGGGTCATCCTCCCCCAGAAGATTTCGTTGTTATTTTCACATACAAATATTGAAGATCTTGGCTCCTTCTCAACTCTGTGGTAAAATTCTTTTCACAAAATACAACTAATAGTACGTTAATGTTAAATCTTACTTGTGAAAAGTAATCCCCCGATTCCTATTTTCAACAGTCCGCTCATTTGAGCAGGAAAACGCTGAACACCATCTTTGTTTTCTACCTGTCAACTATCAGTTTAGCATCTTTGTTTTCTACCTGTCAACTGTCAGTTTAGCATCTTTGTTTTCTACCTGTCAACTGTCAGTTTAGGCTGCTCGCCGGCTTCCCATCACCACTTCAAGATGGTGGCCGAAGTGCTCGCGTCACAGCAGCCAATGCTGTGTGTACTTATAAAATGTCTATGGTTATAACATCATTGCAAACACGGCAATCTGTTGCATCCACTGCGGTTCCCCAGCTTATCCATACTTATTATTGTAAAGTGACTTTTTTTTAAGCAGGGTTGCATGAGGTACCTACACATAACGTTACGTTAGTCAATGTATCACACACAGTAACGTAATGTTAGACGGCGGTCAGCAGCCCAGCGTATTTTAGCCACCTACAAAAATAAAAACATAGTCAAATAAAAGTCAGTTAAAATGTATACTATATTAAGAATATGTGTACATGTTGCATAGGGCCCTGACATCTAAAAAGTATGACTCTGTTCATTGTTATGTTCATGTATTTGTCATGTTCTTCATGTGTACACACACATAAACACACATATAGTATGTGATGAGATCAATGAGATAAGGTAAGAACAGGATAGAAACTGCTGTGGAACTAGTTACAATGCAATATGCCATTGAAATACAATGTTAACACTTTTGTGTAAATAAGTACAGTTGCACTTGTTTTTTCAAATGGGTTTATTCTGTATAAGAATGAGTGAAATGTTTAAAATGACTGGTTAATAGTGCTATTATGAAGTGCAATGTCAGCACAATTTTTTTTTTTCTTGCACTTGTTTTAATAAATAAATACAGCGTTTTAAAAGCAAACACAATCTGTGTAAATATATTATTCTGTGTTGTAACTTATGGGTTATATAGTTCATGTGTGATGATCATTCATAATTTGCATGCTAGATTTAATTGCTGATAAATAGATATCTTATTATTTACAGCTAAAAAGAGTTACATTTGATTTATAAATGTATTTGATATTGATTATTTGAGAAGCACTGACACTGCATTGATTTGTTTTCTATTTTATAGCCTAACAAAGGGTTACTAAAATACTACATGTTCCGCAATGCATTGCGGCAAACCGGATGTAAAGAAAGGAGCGGCAGCAGGTGCATATTGGTTGATGAGACTGAGCGTTATGAGCCTACGGGTGATGAATGAAAGACAGATAACAAGATATAAGGATCGTTTTGTACCGTATGTATCCCCACATTTTGCTTATTTAAAGTACAACTTTATTTACACATTTCGTTAATCTACATTTTTTGGTGCCGAAAAACCCGGAAAAAGATGAGCGAGGGAGACGCTAAAGCCGCTGCTCAGATGATAGAAGAGGAACGTAGGACCAAAATGGAAAAAATGAGAAGAAAACGGGGTGCAACCAAAGGTATTACTACACGTCTTTTGAACCAGATAGACGGAGAAATGACCAAGCCAGATCCGGACATCGATAATTTGAGCGCTATATTGTACATGTTGTCGGCGAAGGAGTACACGCTATTTGAGTCGGATAATGGAATTGAACAGCTCACGGCGTTGGATGACTTGGAGCACAAGATCGAAAATACAGTATAAGAGCCGCGCGCAGCGCATGTTGAGGAAAAAAGAGGATGAAAACCAGCAGCAACAATCATCAGCGCAGCAGAGGGTGAGCGACGCTAACTCATTAGCATACAGTCTGTGAAGCTACCGAAATTGATGATTGATAAATACAATGGCGATATCAGCAGATGGCAGGAGTTTTGGAGCCAATATGAGACTGCTATTCACACGAATGGTGCATTGTGCAAACGTGAGAAGTTTACCTACCTGAAAACGTACCTCACAGGAACAGCTGCAAAGGCAGTAGCTGGACTAATGCTTACAGATGCTAATTATGACAGTGCTATCACGTTATTGAAAAGCAGATCATGAAGGAAAGATCTGGTGATCAATGCTCACATGTCAAGGCTGCTAAATCTAACTCCTGTGAAGAAATCCTCCGATGTGTATAATTATAATTAATATAATTATAATGGGGGACTTTAATATCCATATGAATACCCCATTGGACCCACCGTGCGTGGCGCTCCAGACTATAATTGATAGCTGTGGTCTTGCACAAATAATAAATGAACCGACGCATCGCAGCGGTAATACGATAGACCTAGTGCTTGTCAGAGGTATCACCGTCTCCAAAGTTATGATACTCCCGTATACTAAAGTAATGTCCGATCATTACCTTATAAAATTCGAAGTTCAGACTCATGTTCGGCAAGCTAATAATAATAATAACTGCTATAGCAGCCGCAACATTAATGCTGCCACAACGACGACTCTTGCGGACCTACTGCCCTCGGTAATGGCACCGTTCCCAAAGTATGTGGGCTCTATTGATAACCTCACTAACAACTTTAACAACGCCCTGCGCGAAACCATTGATAGTATAGCACCGCTGAAGTTAAAAAAGGCTCCAAAAAGGCGTACGCCATGGTTTACTGAAGAAACTAGAGCTCAGAAATTATTATGTAGAAAGCTGGAACGCAAATGGCGCACGACTAAACTTGAGGTGCACCATCAAGCATGGAGTGATAGTTTAATAACTTATAAACGCATGCTTACCTTAGCTAAAACTAATTATTACTCAAATCTCATCCGCATTAATAAAAACGATCCAAAATTTTTGTTTAGTACAGTAGCATCGCTAACCCAACAAGGGACTCCTTCCAGTAGCTCCACCCATTCGGCAGATGACTTTATGAAGTTCTTTAATAAGAAAAATTGAACTTATTAGAAAGGAGATTAAAGACAATGCGTCCCAGCTACAACGGGGTTATAGTAACACAGATACGATTGTATATACGGCGGATACTGCAAATATCCAAAATAGTTTCTCTCGTTTTGATGAAATAACATTAGAAGGATTGTTACAACGTGTAAATGGAATAAAACAAACAACATGTTTACTTGACCCACTTCCTGGGAAACTTATCAAGGAGCTTTTTGTATTATTAGGTCCATCAGTGCTAAATATTATAAACTTATCACTTTCCTCGGGCACTGTTCCCGTTGCATTCAAAAAAGCGGTTATTCATCCTCTCCTTAAAAGACCTAACCTCGATCCAGACCTCATGGTAAACTACCGACCGGTGTCTCACCTTCCCTTTATTTCGAAAATCCTCGAAAAAATTGTTGCAGAGCAGCTAAATGAGCACTTAGCGTTTAACAATCTATGTAAAACCTTTCAATCCGGTTTCAGGGCAAATCACTCGACTGAGACAGCCCTCGCAAAACTGACTAATGATCTATTGCTAACGATGGACTCTGATGCGTCATCTATGTTGCTGCTCCTCGATCTTAGCGCTGCTTTCGATACCGTCGATCATAATATTTTATTAGAGCGTATCAAAATACGAATTGGTATTTCAGACTCAGCCCTGTCATGGTTTAACTCTTATCTTACTGATAGGATGCAGTGCGTCTCCTATAACAGTGTGACCTCGGACTATGTTAAGGTAACGTGTGGAGTTCCCCAGGGTTCGGTCCTTGGCCCTGTACTCTTCAGCATCTACATGCTGCCGCTAGGTGACGTCATACGCAAATACGGTATTAGCTTTCACTGTTATGCTGATGACACCCAACTTTACATGCCCCTAAAGCTGACCAACACGCCGGACTGTAGTCAGTTGGAAGCGTGTCTTAATGAAATTAAACAATGGATGTCCGCTAACTTTTTGCAACTTAATGCCAAAAAAACGGAAATGCTGATTATCGGTCCTGCTAGACACCGACCTCTATTTAATAATACAACTTTAACATTTGACAACCAAATAATAAAACAAGGTGACTCTGTAAAAAATCTGGGTATTATCTTCGACCCAACTCTCTCCTTTGAGTCACACATTAAAAGCGTTACTAAAACGGCCTTCTTTCATCTCCGTAATATCGCTAAAATTCGCTCCATTTTGTCCACTAAAGACGCCGAGATCATTATCCATGCGTTTGTTACGTCTCGTCTCGATTACTGTAACGTATTATTTTCGGGTCTCCCAATGTCTAGCATTAAAAGATTACAGTTGGTACAAAATGCGGCTGCTAGACTTTTGACAAGAACAAGAAAGTTTGATCATATTACGCCTGTACTGGCTCACCTGCACTGGCTTCCTGTGCACTTAAGATGTGACTTTAAGGTTTTACTACTTACGTATAAAATACTACACGGTCTAGCTCCAGCCTATCTTGCCGATTGTATTGTACCGTATGTCCCGGCAAGAAATCTGCGTTCAAAAGACTCCGGCTTATTAGTGATTCCTAGAGCTCAAAAAAAGTCTGCGGGCTATAGAGCGTTTTCCGTTCGGGCTCCAGTACTCTGGAATGCCCTCCCGGTAACAGTTCGAGATGCTACCTCAGTAGAAGCATTTAAGTCTCATCTTAAAACTCATCTGTATACTCTAGCCTTTAAATAGACCTCCTTTTTAGACCAGTTGATCTGCCGCTTCTTTTCTTTCTCCTATGACCCCCCCTCCCTTGTGGAGGGGGTCCGGTCCGATGACCATGGATGAAGTACTGACTGTCCAGAGTCGAGACCCAGGATGGACCGCTCGTCGGGACCCAGGATGGACCGCTCGCCTGTATCGGTTGGGGACATCTCTACGCTGCTGATCCGCTTGAGATGGTTTCCTGTGGACGGGACTCTCACTGCTGTCTTGGAGCCACTATGGATTGAACTTTCACAGTATCATGTTAGACCCGCTCGACATCCATTGCTTTCGGTCCCCTAGAGGGGGGGGGTTGCCCACATCTGAGGTCCTCTCCAAGGTTTCTCATAGTCAGCATTGTCGCTAGCGTCCCACTGAATGTGAATTCTCCCTGCCCACTGGGTGTGAGTTTTCCTTGCCCTTTTGTGGGTTCTTCCGAGGATGTTGTAGTCGTAATGATTTGTGCAGTCCTTTGAGACATTTGTGATTTGGGGCTATATAAATAAACATTGATTGATTGATTGATGTGTATGCATTAAGGCAGCTATATAATGAATGTGAAATTCAAATTAGGAGCTTGGAGTCACTGGGTGTAGTGTCAGACACTTATGGAAGCCTACTATGCCCAATTTTAATGAAGATGATTCCAGATGATATAGCTCTTGAATATAGCCGTCAGAGGGGAAATGATGAATGGAAGGTTGATGAAATTGTCAAATTCCTACAGATCAGAGAAAGAGCACTGCAAATGACAACGTCATACACCCAGAAAGAACACAAACCAGAAAGTAGGCCATGGAAGCAGTTATGCTCATCCAATGGCACAAAAATGAACAGACCCAGCACACAATCTGCTGCCGCACTGCACACAGCTAGCTAGAAGATACACAACTGTATATTCTGTGACAGTGCAGAACACAAATCTGAGCATTGCCCTACTAACAGCATTATTCAACGTAAAGAAAAGATCAAGAAAATGGGAAGATGTGTTGTGTGTCTGGGACAGAAACACATTGCAAAAACCTGCAAAGTGAAGGATGCATCACATTGCTGTGTGCACTGGTGAGAAAAGTGAGGTGCAGTCCCCCAATGTTAAGGAAGAGGCCGTTTTTTCCTCAGTCATTCCTCACTGAGCGAAGATTAAACAAGATGGACAGAACACTGTGCTGCTACAAACTCCTAAGGCATGGGTAGGAGGCCCATTAGGCAGAAAAATAGCTCGCTGTTTACTCGATGGAGGGAGTCAGATAAGCTTCATCCATGAAAACCTTGTGAAGAGCCTGAATTTACCGGTAATAAGAGACACTCACTCTTCACACATTTGGCTCTTCTGTCCCCACAATGTCACAACGCAACACAGTGAAAGTCATATTGGAGAATGTCTGAGACAACTAGCAAATAATTGAAATTGAGGTTTTAGAAACACCTCAGGTGTGCTCAGCTGTGATGAAAGTTCCCAGTGACCAGATTCAACATGAGCTCAAGAAAAAAGGACTACAACTAGCAGACTTCCCAGATAACGATGATGATCCTGAACTATCTGTCCGAATAGGAGCAGATTACTATTGGCAAATTGTCTCAGGAAGAGTGGAGCGACTGACAGAGACATTGGTTGCACTGGAGAACACATTTGGATGGTCTGTGCAGGGACCAGTGTGCATGTCAAGTGTCGCTGAGGCAACCTGCATGTTAATTCCACTTGAAGAGGACACACTTGTCTCCAAGCAACAAAGTGCATTTTGGGAAATTGAGTCTCTGGGCATCACAAGTGAAAACAAAACCCAAAGAACCCAGCAGAAGAAGAGGCTCTGCAGATGTTTGAGAGAACAACTTTCAAAGATGGACGATATCACGTGGAGTTGCCATGGAAAACAGACAAAACGGCACTCCAAGACACCTACAGAGTTGCTAAAAAAACGATTTGAAGGTCTGAAGAAAAGACTGAAGAAGGATGTTACATTCTGCAGCAGATACAATGAAGTAGTGGAGTACTATATACAGCAGAACATTGCAGAGGTTGTGCCAAAGGACAACGCAAGTACAGACAACGTGAAACACTACTGAGAGTGGTGTTTGATGCGTCGTCTCATGAAGATGGCAGTCCAACCCTCAATGACTGTCTGCTTACAGGACCAAACCTGAATCCAAATCTCAGTGTCCTCATTAAGTTCAGAAAAAATTAAATTGCTTTCGTGTCAGACATTAAAAAGGCTTTCTTGCAGATCTCCATAGTGGAGAAAGACAGAGATGCAGTGAGATTTATGTGGCTCACAGGCCCACCAAGCGGAGAAGAGGATGGAGAGCTGCATGTACTGCGAATGACCAGAGTGGTGTTTGAGGCCTCCCCAAGTCCATTCTTACTCGCAGCTACAATCAGAAAACACCTAAAGCAATATGAAACAAAACAACCACAGGTTGTAGAGACACTAAGAGAGTCACTTTACGTTGATGATTTCATTGCAAGTGCACACAGTGTTGAAGAGGCCTACCATGTGACAGCAACTGCAACCCAAATGCTGTCAACCGCAGGCATGGACCTTTGCAAGTGGATGACCAACTCTCATGAGCTGTTGAAAAAATGGGAGGAGGGCACAACAGACCACACACTGGCATCGGAGACACACGGAACTGTGCTCAAGGTGTTGGGCCTGGTGTGGAGACCAAAAACAGATGACTTCACCTTTGACCTCAGACCGCTGTTAAGCATCTTAAAAGAAAAGAAGAACACAAAGAGAAGTGTTCTGCAGTCAGCTACACGTATCTATGACCCACTCGGGTTCTTGACACCTTTCACAATCAGAATCAAGTGCATGTTTCAAGAAATGTGGGAGAGAGGACTCTCCTGGGACGAAGAGCTACCACCTGGCCTGACTCAAGAATGGCAACAGTGGTGTTCAAAACTGCCCCAGCTACACCAGCTTGCCATACCAAGGTGGTATCGAACAGACATGTAGCCAGCAAATAAACATGCCCTAACACTACATGTGTTCTGCGACGCAAATGAAAGAGCTTACAGTGCTGTAGCCTACTTGCAAGGTGAATCGCCAGATGGAGAACCTACAATGAGCCTAGTCGCTTCCAAATCCAGGGTGGCTCCTCTCAAGAAAATGACACTGCCATGCCTGGAGCTCATGGGAACTGTGATTGGAGCAAGACTATGCCCAATAAACACAGATATTCAGAACTGCTGATACAGAGCTGTCATGAAAAAGTGATGCACTCAGGAGTGAGAGACACTCTTGTTAAAGTGACTGAGAGATACTGGATCCTGCGTGCCAGGCAGCTAGTGAAGAGAACTGTGGCCAGCTGCACCGTTTGCAAAAGATTTAAGGCAAAAGCCGGACGGCAAATCACTGCGCCCTTGCCCAAAGACAGAATAACTGAATCTCCACCATTCGAAGTCACAGGTGTGGATTTTGCAGGGCCACTTTATGTGAAAGCAGCTGATTCTGGTAAGAAGTCATACATTGCGCTATTCACCTGTGCTGTTACCAGAGCCGTACACCTGGAACTGGTCTCAGATCGGTCAACAGAGACATTCCTGTTAGCGCTGAAAAGATTCATCTCCAGAAAAGGATTATGCAAAATATTCTACTCAGACAATGCCAGAACATTCAGGAGAGCTGATCAAGACCTGAAGGAGCTGTGGAAAGCTATCAAAGAACCCCAGCTGTTAGAGTTCTTCTCAGAAAAGGGCATCACCTGGAAGTTCATTGCAGAGCGAGCAGCCTGGTGGGGTGGATTTTGGGAGAGGCTCGTCCGATCAATAAAAACATGCCTGGAGAAAGTTCTAGGAAAAGCTTCACTCAACTTTGAAGAGATGTGCACAGTACTGACAAGTAGAGGCGATCATAAACTCAAGGCCTCTGACATTTGTGCACAATGAAGTGGTTGAACCACAGCCGCTGACCCCAGCCCATTTTCTGGTGGGAAAACGGCTGACCTCTCTGCCACCAAAGCCAACACCCAACTGCAAACAAGGCAGCGATCACTCGAAGATGGAAGTACAGACAGAGACTCACAACCAGCTTCTGGAACACTTGGCGTAAGGATTACCTACTGGACTTCAAGTCAACACACCGACACGCACCCCACTGAAGGCGGGTGATGTACTCATTGGAGTACACTCCCAGACAAACCTGGAAACTGGGAAGAATCACAGAACTGTTTACCGGCCGAGATGGACATGTCAGGTCGTGCATAGTCCGCACTCCCTCAGGGACTTTGCTAAGAAGACCTATTCAATTACTGTACTGTCTTGAGATTTAGATGAACATAGTTCATGGGGGGAGGATGTTGTAACTTATGGGTTGTATAGTTCATGTGTGATGATCATTCATAATTTGCATGCTAGATTTAATTGCTGATAAATTAAACTATTATTATTTACAGCTAAAAAGAATTGATTTGATTTATACATGTATTTGATATTGATTATTTGAGAAACACTGACACTGGATTGATTTGTTTTCTATTTTATAGCCTAAGAAAGGGTTAACTAAAATACTACATGTTCCACAATGCATTGCGGCAACCCGGATGTAAAGAAAGGAGCGGGAGCAGGTGCATTGTGTTTGATGAGACTGAGCGTTACGAATCTACGGGTGATGAATGAATGACAGATAACAAGATATAAGGATCGTTTTGTACCGTTTGTACCCCCACATTTTTCTTATATAAAGTACAACTTTATTTATACATTTCGACATCCTGTCTAATACTTTGATCGTAGTTAATCTACATTCTGTAGTTAAAAGGAATTGAGAGGACTCAAAAATAAAAATGCAGGATTTGGGACTTGACTTGAGACTTTCCAGTCTTGACCTTGGATTTGACTCGGGACTTGCCTGTCTTGACTTGAGACTTGAGGGCAAAAACTTGAGACTTATTTATGACTTAAATATTTAGTTTAAATCCTATTGTTTTGATATTATAGTGATTTTACATAATTCACCCATGGAGCTATTGATAATATCAATGTGCTGAACGCTGGCCTCAGCCGCAGGTACTCGCTGTTCCTCTCACCTAAACGCCGCACTGCGTTGTACAGCTCAGGTGTCAAAACTCAAGCCCCAGGGGCCAGATCTGGCCTGCCACATCAATTTGTGTGGCCGCTAAAAGCATGGAAATAATATTAGTAAATAAAGTACCTTATCTCTTCTTAATAAATATATTACAAAAATGAATGTATTGTATACAATTACATATATTTACACTTTAATCATCTCTTACAATAAAACAAAATATATCATCATACATTTCAAAAACAATTTTTATTGTTAAATAAAGATAACTATCTGCTTGACTTATGATTTCAAAGCAAGTAATCCAACAAACTGTTCATGTAAAAATGTTACTGTATAATTTTTTTATAGTTTAATCCACTTCCAATATAGAGTATTAATACACTATAAAACACAACAATTCTAGATTTAAAAGTATTAAAAACTTGCATGAATTTTTACGTTAAAAAAAACTGTAGTACAGTTTTTTCAATCCATTTAATTTACCGTATATTACCAAATAGTAGCCCAGGCGTTTATTTCACAAAATCATTTTTGGAGACGGGCGTTTAAAAGAAGCAGGCGGTTATTTGCACAAGGCTTTTATTTATTTTTGCACCAGCCTGCACCAGGCCATTATTTGGTTACAATGGTTACTGTCCAGTATTTTTTTTCGTTTAAAAAACTTTAAATGTAAAAGCTATTGTAAACATACAAACAAAATAACAAGACTATCAAAAGACAAGAGATCAACAAGGCCTCAACATGGCAGTAGTGCAACAATTGTCAAAGAGAATACCAATACTGAAAATAAATAAAGTTTTTAAATAAAGCAGCCTACCGGGAAAAATAAAATTATGGTACCAAGTACTCAAGTATAAAACCCACCATCAAAACCGAACAATAATAGTGTCTCTTGAATAAAATAAAAGCTACAGTATTCCAAGTTTTAAATAAAACAGCATACAGGAAAAATACAATTATGGTACCAGGTACTCTATAAAACCATCAAAACAATAATACTGCAGCAAACGCAACCCCAAATGCAACTCAAACCCACTCATCATCATCCTCCTCCTCCTCCTCCCTTTCTTCCTACTCCTCTTCCTCCCCCTCCTCTCCCTCACCCCCCTCATCATCATCCTCCTCTTCAGTCACAAGTTCATTGAGGAATTGCTGTTCCTCATCACTCTCCTCCTCTTCCTGAACCACAGCAGCACCCTGCTGTCTAGCCCTCAACAGCATCTCTCTGCCTGCCTGACATGGCTGTCCCTCCTTGAGGCAGTAAATGAGCTGGTCCTCACTCCCATCACCTGCCACCGTCAGCCCACACACCTTGTAGGATACCAGAAAGCAACAATCAGCCATGGCTACTGTTTGCACCACACGCACACACACACATACACACAGCCAGTAGCCTCGGTCCGAAGTGAAATTTCCCCACTGCCCTCTGGAGCCAATCCTTTGCCAGGTCATCATTAAACCAGCCATTTTTGGAGGAGGCTATGATCACCCCGGGGATGCTCTGCATAGCCTTTACATCAGGGACAGCACCTGTAAGGCAATGTAAGGCTTCAGCTTTGTCCCGTCTGCTTTGACTGCAAGAGCCACCGTGACGCGGGCCTTCTCGTGGCCGGTGGTTTTGAGGCAGATGGAGCGGGCGCCCCTCTTATCGACTGTACTAAAACCAACCATGTCAAACCAGACGGCTGTTTCATCCATGGCGATGATATTCTTGGGCTTGATTTTCTTGGCCTCTGTCTGTTTAGTAGAGAAAACAAGCAAGTTGACCATCTTCTCGACCAGATTTCTGCTCCGCATACTTCACAACCGCTAGCTTGAACTTTAAGTCAAACTTTCTGTTCTTCTTCCCCCTTAAAGTATTCCCGTCCATCAGTTGTGGTGTACTGCTATACATGGGCTATTATTAGGAAGAGTCGTTTAATTCACAAAATGGGCTCAGACCCCGGGCGGCTATTAGGACATGGGGGGTATTTTGCCCAAGGGCGTTTACTTGGTAATTTATGGTAATTACATGTATTTTTTAATTGACATGCTGTAACAAAAAAAAAACTGAAACTATTATGGTAAATTTGTGGCGACTGAGTTGCCATTTCTTAACAGTACAATATAAAGATTTTGTTTTGTACAGTGTAAAATGACGTGGCTGGCCACATAAATTAATGTGGCAAATTACATGTAATGATGTGATATATCACATAAAATGATGTGGCTGGCCACATAAATTAATGTGACATATCACATAAAATGACATGGCTGGCCACATAAATTAACATGGCATATTACAAACCCCGTTTCCATAAAAGTTGGGAAATTGTGTTGGATGTAAATATAAAAGGAATACATCCTTCCATTTTGTACCGCTTATTCCCTTTGAGGTCGTGGGGCGCGCTGGTGCCTATCTCAGCTACAATCGGGCAGAAGGCGGGGTACACCCTGCACAAGTCACCACCTCATCACAGGGCCAACACAGATAGACAGACGACATTGACACTCATATTCACACAGTAGGGACCATTTAGTGTTGCCAATTAACCTATCCCCAGGTGCATGTTTTGCATGCTCTACTTATTTTCACCAGTATAACCCTTGCTAGCGTTGGTTGTAGTTGGTTTTAGTCTTTGTTTTCTGATAGTACTGACAATAACCATATGATTTACACTTTAGGGCCTATTTAGTGTTGCCAATCAACCTATCCCTAGGTGCATGTTTTTGGAGTTGGGGGGAAGCCAAAGTACCTGGAGGGAACCCTCGCAGTCACGGGGACAACATGCAAACTCCACACAGAAAGATCCTGAGCGCCGGATTGAACCCAGGACCTCTGTATTGTGAGACACGTGCACTAACAGCTGTGCTACCCCGAGAATGTCAGTAAATGTTGGTATAAGTGTTTAAATCCCACGAAAATTAAGTCACAATAGTACAAATAAAGCTCTAATATTCATAGAAAAATTCCCCAGTAAAAAGTTACAGTATTAACATGATACCAGCCTTGGCGTCATTATAGACAGGGATTTTAAACTTTTAAAAAAAGTCAATGGCGTTTTAAAATCGTGTTTTTATCATCTTCGTCTTTTAGCAAAGGTAAAACCGTTTTTATCTTTTAACCTTTTTCAAACAAGTCGTGCAAGCTTTTTTTTCAAGTTGCCTGGACTACTGCAATGCACTTTATGCTGGCATTAGCCAAAAAGCTCTCTCCCAATTGCAGCTAGTCTAGAACGCGGCAGCACGACTTTTAACAGGGGCCAGGAGACACGAGCATAAAGCCCAATTCTTGAGACTTTGCACCGGCTCCCTGTTCATTTTACAATTGATTTTAAAACCTTGCTGTTTGCTTTCAAAGCTTTAGATGGACTGAAATTTACACTCCTATGCGTGCTCTAAAGTCCGAGAGCCAACTCCAGCTCGTGGTGCCCAAGACCAGACTTAAAACCAGGGGAGACAGTGGCTTTCTCTGTGGTCGGCCATAAACTCTGAAACACTCTGCCCCTCCATATTCCAACTGCTCCCACAGTGGAGTGTTTTAAGTCTCGTCTTAAGACCCACTTTTATTCTTTGGCTTTTAACACTACGTGAGTTGTGTGGTCCTCTGTGTTTTTTAAATGTGGATTTCTACTTATTGTTTTAATTGGTTTTACCCTTTAAAATCGTTTTAATCATATTTATTTTGATATTGTTTTTAAATTGGTTTTATATTTATTTATTTATTTGTGTTTTATTCAGTCATTGGTGGAGCTAAGGATAATTTTTGAATATTGTTTTTAATATTTTTGTGCAGCACTTTGAAAACATTTCTGTTGTTAAAATGTACTATACAAATAAAGTGGATTGGATTGATTAAAAAAACAATATATATATGTATATATTAGGGGTGTGGGGAAAAATCAATTCGAATACAAATCGAATACGTTGTGCGATTCAGAATCGATTCTCATTTTTAAAAAATCGATTTTATTTTTTTTTATTGTTTTTTTTTATCAATCCAACAAACCACTACACAGCAATACCATGACAATGCAATCCAATTCCAAAACCAAACCTGACCCAGAAACACTCAGAACTGCAATAAACAGAGCAATTGAGGAGACACAAACACGACACAGAACAAACCAAAAGTAGTGAAAGAAGAATGAATATTATCAACAACAGTATCAATATTAATTATAATTTCAGCATAACAGTGATTAAAAATCCCTCATTGACATTATCATTAGACATTTATGAAAATAAAAAAAAAGAACAAAAGTGTCACAGTGGCCTACACTTGCATCGCATCTCTTAAGGTTGACAAAAAACTGTCCAATATTTTCACAAAGATAAAATAAGTCATATTTTTGGTTTGTTTAATAGTTAAAACAAATTTACATTATTGGAAACAGTTGATAAAACATTGTCCTTTACAATTATAAAAGCTTCTTTTTTTTTAAATCTACTACTCTGCTTGCATGTCAGCAGACTGGGGTGGATCCTGATGAAATCCTGTGTATCGAATGAATACAGAATCCTTTTGAATCGGAAAAATATCGTTTTTGAATCGAGAATCGAATCAAATCGAAAAAATCGATATATTATCGAATCGTGACCCCAAGAGTTGATATTGAATCAAATCGTGGAACACCCAAAGATTCGCAGCCCTAATATTTCTATATATATACATACATACATACATACATACATACATACATACATACATACATACATACATACATACATACATACATACATACATACATACATACATACATACATACATATATATATATATATATATATATATATATATATATATATATATATATAAAGGCTTCACGGTGGCAGAGGGGTTAGTGCGTCTGCCTCACAATACGAAGGTCCTGCAGTCCTGGGTTCAAATCCAGGCTCGGGATCTTTCTGTGTGGAGTTTGCATGTCCTCCCCGTGAATGCGTGGGTTCCCTCCGGGTACTCCGGCTTCCTCCCACTTCCAAAGACATACACCTGGGGATAGGTTGATTGGCAACACTAAAATTGGCCCTAGTGTGTGAACGTGAGTGTGAATGTTGTCTGTCTATCTGTGTTGGCCCTGCGATGAGGTGGCGACTTGTCCAGGGTGTACCCCGCCTTCCGCCCGATTGTAGCTGAGATAGGCGCCAGCGCCCCCCGCGACCCCGGAAGGGAATAAGCGGTAGAAAATGGATGGATGGATATATATATATATATACATACATATATATACTTACATATATATATACATACATACATATATATGTGTATATAAATATATATGTATATATATATATACATACATACATGTGTATACATACATGTGTATATATATATATATATATATATATATATATATATATATATACATACATACATATACGATATAAATCGGGGGGAACTGAGGAAACTAATGGTTGAAGCTTTGAAAGTGGAATTTTTTCCCATTCTTGTTTTATGTAGTGCTTCAGTCGTTCAACAGTCCGGGGTCTCCGCTGTCATATTTTACGCTTCATAATGCGCCACACATTTTCGATGGGAGACAGGTCTGGACTGCAGGCGGGCCAGGAAAGTACCCGCACCCTTTTTTTACGACGTCACGCTGTTGTTACACGTGCTGAATGTGGCTTGGCATTGTCTTGTTGAAAAAATCAGGGGCGTCCATGAAAAATACGGCGCTTAGATGGCAGCATATGTTGTTCCAAAACCTGTATGTACCTTTCAGCATTAATGGTGCCTTCACAGATGTGTAAGTTAGCCATGCCTTGGGCACTAATGCACCCCCATACCATCACAGATGCTGGCTTTTGAATTTTGTGTCGATAACAGTCTGGATGGTTCGCTTCTCCTTTGGTCTGGATGACACGATGTCGAATATTTCCAAAAATAATTTGAAATGTGAACTCGTCAGACCACAGAACACTCTTCCACTTTGCATCAGTCCATCTTTGATGATCTCGGGCGCAGAGAAGCCGGCGGCGTTTCTGGATGTTGTTGATAAATGGCTTTCGCTTTGCATTGTAGAGCTTTAAAGGAGAACATTATCACCAGACCTATGTAAGCGTCAATATATACCTTGATGGTGTAGAAAAAAGACCTTTTTTTTTAATGGATTTCCAAACTCCATAAAGGGTAAATTTTGGCGAATTAAACGCCTTTCTGTTTGTCGCTCTTTTTGCGATGACGTCAGAACGTGACGTCGCCGAGGTAATACAGCCGCCATTTTCATTTTCAACACATTGTAAACACTGGGTCTCAGCTCTGTTATTTTCCGTTTTTTCGACTATTTTTTGGAACCTTGGAGACATCATGCCTCGTCGGTGTGTTGTCGGAGGGTGTAACAACACTAACTTTATTCAAGTTGCACTACTGGCCCGAAGATGCGAAAGTGTCTGCCGCCAGACCCCCATTGAATGTGCCAGAGTGTCTCCACATTTTACCGGCGATGACAGACATGGCACAGAGATGTATGTGCAGATGCATTTGCAATGATAAAGTCAACGAAATCACAAAGGTGAGTTTTGTTGATGTTGACTTATGTGCTAATCAGACATATTTGGTCGCGGCGTAACTGCCAGCTAATCGATGCTAACATGCTACGCTAATCGACGCTAACATACAATTTACAGGTGGTGCTAAAGCAGACATGGCACAGAGATGTATGGATAACCTGCAAATGTATTTGCAACGATAGTCAACGAAATCACGAAGGTGAGTTTTGTTGATGTTGACTGCAAGCTAATCCATGCTACGCTAATCGATGCTAACATGCTATTTACCGGCGGTGCTAAAGCAGACATGGCACAGAGATGTATGCATAACCTGCAGATGCATTTGCAACTATATTACTTTTCCTTCCACCCACATTTAATGCGAAAAAAACACTTACCAATCGACGGATTTATGTTGCTCCAGTGTCACAAGATGCGAAAGTCCTGATCGTTTGGTCCGCACATTTTACCGGCGATGCTAACGCAGCTGTTCGGCCATGCTATGGCTATGAATAGCGTCAATAGCTATTCGCTCAATAGCTTCAGTTTCTTCTTCAATACTTTCATACTCCAACCATCTGTTTCAATACATGCGTAATCTGTTGAATCGCTTAAGCCGCTAAAATCCGAGTCTGAATCCGAGCTAATGTCACTATATCTTGCTGTGGTATTCCCATTGTTTGTTTACATTGGCAGCACTGTATGACGTCGCAGGAAAATGGATAGTGGTTTCAAAGATAGCGAAAATAAAGCACTTTAAAGCTTTATTTAGGGTTATTCCGAGACCGGTAAAATTTTGAAAAAAACTTCAAAAAATACAACAAGCCACTGGGAACTGATTTTTATTGTTTTTAACCCTTTAGAAATTGTGATAATGTTCCCCTTTAACTTGCACTTATAGATGTAGGGACAAACTGTATTTAGTGACAGTGGTTTTCTGAATTGTTCCTGAGCCCATGTGGTGATATTCTTTAGAGATTGATGTCGGTTTTTGATACAGTGCCGTCTGAGGGATCGAAGGTCACGGTCATTCAATGTTGGTTTCTGTCCATGCCGCTTACGTGGAGTGATTTCTCCAGATTCTCTGAACCTTTTGATAATATTATGGACCGTAGATGTTGAAATCCCTAAATTTCTTGCTATTGCACTTTGAGAAACGTTCTTAAACAGTTTGACTATTTGCCCACGCAGTGTGGACAAAGGGGTGTACCTCGCCCCATTCTTTCTTGTGAAAGACTGAGCATTTTTTGGGAAGCTGTTTTTATACCCAATCATGGCAACCACATGTTCCCAATTGGCGTGCACACATCTGGGATGTTCCAAATAAGTGTTTGATGAGCATTCCTCAACTTTATCAGTACTTATTGTCACCTTTCCCAACTTCTTTGTCACTTGATGCTGGCATCAAATTCTAAAGTTAATGATTATTTGCAAAAAGTCAGTTTGAACGTCAAATATGTTGTCTTTGTAGCATATTCAACTGAATATGGGTGGAAAATGATTTGCAAATCATTGTATTTCGTTTATATTTACATCTAACACAATTTCCCAACTCATATGGAAACAGGGTTTGTACATAAAATCATAAAATCTCCTCTGAGCTGCCACCTTGTGGTGGTAGAGGAGTTTGCGTGTCCCAATGATCTTAGGAGCTATGTTGTCTGGGGGCTTCCATGCTCCCTGGTAGGGTCTCCTAAGACAAACAGGTCCTAGGTGAGGGATCAGACAAAGAGCAGCTCAAAGACCCATCCATCCATTTTCTACCGTTTGTCCCTTCTGGGGTCGCTGGAGCCTATCTAAGCTGCATTCGGGCGGTAAGTGGGATACACCCTGGACAAGTCGCCACCTCATCACAGGGCCAACACATATAGACAGACAACATTCACACTCACATTCACACACTAGGGTCAATTTAGTGTTGCCAATCAACTTATCCCCAGGTGCATGTCTTTGGAGGTGGGAGGGAGCCGGGGTACCCGGAGGGAACCTACGCAGTCACAAGGAAAACATGCAAACTCCACACAGAAAGATTCCGAGCCCGTGATTGATCCCAGGACAGCTCAGGAGCTTCGTATTATGAGGCAGATGCACTAACCCCTCCTCCACCGTGCTGCCCCAGCTCGAAGACCACTATGAAAAATAAAAACAAAGAACCCAGATTTCCCTCGCCCGGACCCGGGTCACCCCTCTGGAGCCAGGCCTGTTGATGGGTTATGAATGGGCCAAAGAGGCAATGTGGGTCTCCCTTACAATGGGCTCACCACTCATAGCAGGAGCCATAGAGGTCGGGTGCGATGTGAGCTGGGCAGCCAATCCTTGGCTACGTGGGCTAGCTCTCGGGACATGGAACTTCACCTCGCTGGGGGAGCAGGAGCCTGAGCTAGTGCGTGAGGTGGAGAAGTTCCGACTAGATATAGTCGGACCCACCTCGACGCACAGCAAGGGCTATGGAACCAGTTCTCTCGAGAGGGGCTGGACTCTCTTCCACTCTGGTGTTGCATGCAGTGAGAGGCAATGGGCTGGGTGGCAATTCTTGAAGCCTGTGTTTAAAATCTCTACCACAGATAGAGGTGAAAACCCCAATGTTGTTATGCAGGGCGAAAGTTCCTCTATGATCCTCACTGAGCGATGGCTGTTATCAGCCTGCAGTAAAACCATCTCACAGAACACAATTAGTGGCTCCCCTTTGATTTAGTAAAATGGAATAAAAGAATACTTGATCATGCACATCATTGAACATAATTAAATCTATATATATATATATATATATATATATATATATATGCTTAATCAGATGTATTTCACATTAATGATCAATCAAACAAAATCTGTTTTAAAATTAATATAGACTTATGACTGTAAGCTGTTGCAGAATAATTTTTCCGGCATTTGCAATGGATGTAGTTACCAATATGATTGATTACCAATTGATTTTGAACAAAAAACTGAGTTTCGTATGAGTCCATGCTCGATTAGTGCTCGTGTAGATCCCTCAGTAGTGCCTCAGGCTGGTGGCCTGCCGACACCTCGTTGGGCTTTTGGCTGCCTTGGTGGAGAAGGAGATCCACTCAAACAGTCTGGCTCTGTCTCTCTTTGGGGTGTGGCTCTGTCCATTGAGCAGACTGTGCAATGGCATGTGCGCGCTGGCCGCTTTGGGGAAGGTTGAGGTAGAGTTGGAGCTGTTGGTGCTCAAGTCCGACGGACACATCGTGGCTGGCAACCTTAGTCGTTTTCGTCATCGCTGGCAAGGTGTTTTCTCTCCTCTGAGGATCCTCCCAGTCAGGTATCGGGAACAGGTCTGGGATCCAACTTTGACCCTGACCCTCTCTGCGGGCGGAAGGGACTGTGGAGTGGCGGCCTATCATCCTCGAATCTGCACAGAGGAACTGGCACACAAATTCTGCATTTTGTAAAATACCATTTTGGTCTCACACTGATTCTGCCTTCCGAAGGAGCTGCTGGTCCTGGGAAGGGCTGATCTGTATGCAGTTCATAGGGTGAAAAATTCAAAGGTGCAATAACAGTTTTATTCAGGGACATTCGAATGATCATTAACGCTAAATGGCAACATGTAAATCAAATTAAATTTGGTCTGTGCACAGATTTTAGCCAATTTGTGTAGATTTTCTGGTTCATCCTTTCAACCTTACCTTGTGACTGAGGATGATAATCTGCTTTCTTAAAATTGGGTGCCGTTGTTTGACCTAATATTTTTGGGGAAACCATGTCGGGGTATTAGATCATTCACAAAACATTTAATTACTGATTTGGCATCATCCTTTGAGGTTGGGGTTGCTTCCACCAACCACTGTAATTACCAATTAAATAAAAACCTTGATGCGCTCAAACATGACACAATCCAAACTCACCTCCTCCCCCCTTTGTCCCTGAAAAAGGGGCAGTGTTAGTCGTAGTAGTAATAGTAGTAGTAGCACTTTCAGAATCATCCAAGAAAAAGAAAAGGCAGCTGATAGTCAAGCGCTGCAAGAGCAGAGGCGGAGGACAGGTCATGTTTGAGGTCAATGTTTGCTTTTGCAATAGTAATTTGATATTTATTGTGAATTATTGTGGCCACAATAATTCACCAAGTAGTTTATTCAATTTAGTCTTTATATGATAGGACAATGCACAGAAACATTAAGTTCAAAGACAGATATGTTCTGTACCAGATTATATCTAAATAGCTACTGTCCATCTTCAGTCCCTGGCTACCTGAATTAAAGGTATACAAAAATCATGCAATAAAATTATGACACTAATTAATCATAATTAATAATTAATCAATAAGTAATTACGGTATAGCATGTAATCAAATTAAGAAAAGTCATAAAATGCCCTTTCATTGACACATACTTAATATCCAATAAAACCACACCTTATTTAATTCATCACACAAAGACAATACATGCTGTTGTTCACATCTGTCATAATTTTTTTAAAACAACCATGATTTTAACAGCCATACCTCACAATTTACAACAAAAGTCCTCCCACGGATAAATATAATACACATTAAGTTGATATGTCAAACATAAAGCACACCTTAGTGACCGTGCTTGCAGCTTTGATTAATTCTAAGTGAAAGTCAGCCCTAGACTTTGTTCGTCAAACTTTTAAAAATCTAACGATCCGTATTTAGACCTGTTTTAATTGCTCTTTTGAGAGCTGAGTCCCGATTTTTCATTAGAATTTAAATTGTTTCATTAATCCAAGGTATTTTTATTTTAGCACTTTTCTTTCTGGGTTCTGTTTTAGTGTATTTACAGATTATCTCTTAGATTTTTGTATCCAATGTAATTCTAGTAGGGCTGCTTATCATTTGTGTCATGTAGAAGCCGTTTATAATATCCTTAAGTTTCTTTCTACGTGACTTATTTAATCAGTCCAGATTAACGTCCCCCATAACGTTAAATTCTTTCATGCTGTGCTGTTTGAGGATGTCTGAAAATGAATTGAGAAAAATATCTTTAGCTGTGGTCGGTCGGTATGCTACAATTACCTTGAAATACATTTCTGAAGACAATGTGATTTTAATTCCAACACACTCAAAATGATCTACTGGGAGTGTTATTTGTTCACTTTTAATGTTTTCCCTACATGAATCATAACTCCTCCCCCCTTTGTCTCTTGATCTGTTTTTTCTGCAATCTTGTACCCCGGGACATTAATTCGAACAACAGGTGTTGTGGGTTTTAACCATGTCTCCTGATAGACAAAGGTACCCCAGATTAGAGTCTGACAGTAACTGCTGGATTTGTTCAGTATGGTTCCTGTTTGTAGAAAGTTGAATGATGCGGACACATATGTTACTGAATACTTTCTAGAGACTTCTGTCTCTAAGCGACTTTGTGTATGTAATAAGTAACTATAATTAATTGATATGTTTAAATGTGTTGTTTTAGGTCATTTTAGCTCAACACTTGTGTAGCTGCTAGCTCCTCGTAGCCTACAGCAGGAGTGTCCAAATTGCAGCCCATAGCTATGTGTTTAACAGACAACCGAAACAATTGAAAATGTGGTATTTGCGTGTCGTTCAATCAGCGGCAGCTACGCCCTGTTTTATCATTCGACCTAAGTCTTTGGTTTCGTAGGCGGGACAGAGGGCAAGGGAACAATGTGGGACAGCAATTGTCCATCTTATACCATGCTACTTGTTGTAAGGATAGTTCACATGAGCGGCCATACCTTGAGTTCCACCATATATAGGAGTCAAAGGGCTCCTATTATGAGTCGTCTAATTGGTGATCATACATTTTGGCGGGTCGGGTGGCAGCACACACGGACGCACCTCAGTCAGCCAGGGCTTTCACCGATAGGACAGTTGGAGCAGTCCCCGTCCTCCATTCGTTCCTGGGAGGCGTACCCAGTAGATGTCAGCTGATGTCATGCTGTCAGGTAACGTCAGGAAGGTTCCTTCTGTGCAATATTGAATGTTAGGGTACAGTTTGTAAAGCAGGTCGACCACAAAGGGATGCTTCAATGAGTGTCCAGCAATCTGAACCAGAAGTTGTTTGGTGACAGGTATCACTCTTGTGATCACAGCGAAGCCATTGTCCGTTGACACTTATGTCCAGCAGGGGTCTATTTGTATCGCCTGCTAGGCGTCCAGCTATGGGCGTCCTTTGCCACGTCTGTATGATGTTCTGGCTGCAAATTTGGAGCTTGTCTTGTTTAGAGAAGTTGGCACAGTCACATGACTAGTCACCCGGCTGCAAAACAGTTTCCACCCTGGCTTGACCTAGGATCACCGCGACTACCACCCGAGTCCGGCTGTCTGGTTTCACCCACTGTTGAATATACCCGAGCTGATTATTGACCTCTTGGTTCTTTAGACATTTAGTTTCAGTGATCTGTATTTTAAGAAGTTGTTTCCTTGCTGCGCTGTCACAGCCTTGTCGTTGTCCTCTTGCTTAGTTCAATTTTGCATATCACGTTTAAATCACAGAATTAATTCTCCCATTAAATGTTAATCAATACCCCTAATTCAAAGATTATGCGTACTACTTCATGTATATCTAAGTAACTTTTTAAATCAACTAAAGATTATCTATAAGTTAATTAAACTATCATTTGTGTCTATCAGTTGGTTCGAGCACGCTGTCATGCTACAACTTAACTCGTGCACTCTTACTTCCTGTCGTGCGTGATATTCTACAAAATAAAAGCAACCCTTTATTTTCATTCCTCCATCTGCTCATTCAACCCTGTCACAACATTCACACACACACACCTTGCCGGGCTCCAGTCATTTTGATAGCGTGGCACAAAGACACACACACAAGGCCGTGTGCTAAGTGATAAGCCGAACAACACTTCTCTCCTTTATAACATTTTACGTATCGACTCTTATTATAGTTATTAATCTAGACTTTTATTTGTAATTATTATTCAACACTATTCAAAGCAAACGGTTGTAAAGGTTATAGTTATTTGCATTATACTATCAAAAGTCTATAGCTACAGTAACAGAAAGCTGTTGAGATTTGGTGTGCCTCCTTATTTATTCTATGTTATGCCATTATCCTATCTTAGCTCGCCACCCAGATGCATGGTGTAATGCAATGTCTAAATAAAAATAAAATACTCCATCCGAAAAATATTAGACTACACTTTAAAGTTAAACGACTTAAAACTTACTTTTATTACATTCATTTTCAAATTTCCACTACCAAATGCACCACAACAGACATTTTCCTCACATCCTATCTCAATACCCCCATAAATTGTAAAACTATGGCATAAGAAGTGTTTCACAACAGGGGTTAAATAGTTATTTAAGTAATAGATCTCAATATGTGGAAATTAATAAAACTAAATCCAGAGGTGGGTAGTAACGCGCTACATTTACTCCGTTACATCTACTTGAGTAACTTTTGGGATAAATTGTACTTCTAAGAGTAGTTTTTATGCAAAATACTTTTACTTTTACTTGAGTATATTTATAGAGAAGAAACGCTACTTTTACTCCGCTCCATTTATCAGCAATCAGGTCGTTACTCGCTACTTTTTTTTTTTTTATCGATCTGTTGATGCACGCTTTGTTTGTTTTGATTTTGTCAGACACGCATTCAAAGTAGGAACTACGAATGCTTGCGTTTCACCAATCACATGCAGTCATTGGTGACGTTGGACCAATCAAACAGAGCCAGGTGGTCACGTGACCGTCACACGTGAAATCCGACATGTTGAAAAACTTATTGGGGTGTTACCATTTAGTGGTCAACTGTACGGAATATGTACTTTACTGTGCAATCTACTAATAAAAGTTTCAATCAATCAACCAATCAATCAAAAGTGTGAAGGAAAAAAGAAACTTTTTTATTTCAACCGTACTTCCCGTCAAAAGCCTAAAGACTGATCGCACAGTTCCTGTCTTCACAATAAAAGCGCCGCTCCATCGCGCCTGCGCTAACAAAATAAGAGTCTCCGAAAGCCAGCGCAAACAAACTAGCAAGCTACGGAGTTTGCCGCCAATGTATTTCTTGTAAAGTGTATAAAAACGAATATGGAAGCTGGACAAATAAGATGCCAAAAACCAACGACTTTCATGATGTATTAGACAGAAAAGAGGAACTTTTTTTCTCCTCCATTTGAAAACCGGGACGTTAGCACTATACTGTCTGATTCCAATCAATGCAAGTCATCAAAATCAGGTAATACACCAACTTATATTCTTGTCTTCATTAAAGATAGGAATCTATATGTTAAACATAAATGTATATTCATTAAAACACCTTTAACATGTAAACAAAAATGGCAAAATAAATAAGTATAAATTATATACTGTATTAATAAAGGTATGTATATATATATATATATATATATATATATATATATATATATATATATATGATGTGTGTATGTATATGTATATACATCTATACATATATATATATATATATATATATATATATATATATATATATATGATGTGTGTATGTATATGTATATACATCTATATATATATATGTAGGTGTGGGAAAAAAAATCACAAGACTACTTCATCTCTACAGATCTGTTTCATGAGGGGTTCCCTCAATCATCAGGAGATTTTAATGGAAGCATTCACATACAATGGTTTATATAGAGCACAGAGTGGGTGGGTACAGGCAGGCGTAGGGTGTGGTGATTGGCTCATGTGTTACCTAGGAGGTGTTTCCGTCTGTGGCGGCATGTTGAAATGATTTCACTGCGCTTGTTGAGGGATGATAGATCTGGATGATATATAATAAACAGTTTCTCTTTTAAGCATAGGTTTCATCTTTTATTACCACTGTTGTAAGGTGTGCTGGATGCAAGAATTTGCCATGTTATTGAATATTCAACATTATTGTCTTTGAGGTTCCAAATGTGTTTGCTGAGTTCTGTAGAATTCTGCAAAGTCTGGTTTCTAAAGGAGGCGTTGTGATTATTCCATCTTGTTTTGAACGCTCCTTCGGTTAATCCTACGTACGTGTCGGATGTGTTAATGTCCTTGCGTATTACCTTTGCTTGGTAAACGACTGATGTCTGTAACCACCTTCCGTTGAGAGGGCAATCAGGTTTCTTGCGACAGTTACATTCATTATTGGTTTCAGAGTCGTTTAGTCTGGGGGTAGGCAGTCCTTTTGCAATTGCTTTGTTGTGGTTTGAAATGATTTGTTGCATGTTATTCATACAGCTGTAGCTCAATTTAATGTTGTTCTTGTTGAATATTTTTCTTAGGGTGTTGCCTTTGAGGAAGTGTTTGTCGATCAGAGTGAGGAACTTGCGGCCGATGTTGGTTGAGACGTCTTTGCTGAATGGCGGATTGTACCAGATGATGTTGTTTCGTTTTCTGCTCTTTTTTGGTTGGTTTCCTGGAGTGGGTTCATAGGTGAGGGTGAAGTTGTATCCGCTTTCATCAAGTGCTTTCTGGTACGGGGGGGTTGCTTGGTCGAATTCAGCTTTGCTGGATGACAGTGAAGTGAAGTGAATTATATTTATATAGCGCTTTTCTCAAACGACTCAAAGCGCTTTACATAGTGACACCCAATATCTAAGTTACATTTAAACCAGTGTGGGTGGCACTGGGAGCAGGTGGGTAAAGTGTCTTGCCCAAGGACACAACGGCAGTGACTAGGATGGCACACGCGGGAATCGAACCTGCAACCCTCAAGTTGCTGGCACGGCCGCTCTACCAACCGAGCTATGCCTTTTATCGATAGCCTTTTATTAATTCCGGTAGGTATTCTTTTCGTGGTGGTGGGTGGGTGGTTGCTGTCATGGTGCACGTATTGGAGTGTTGTGTTGGGTTTCGTGAATGGTTGGTAGCTGTTATTTCTCAGGTTGAAAGTGACGTCGAGGAAGTTGACGGTTTGCTTGTTGGCTTCAATCGTGATCCGTAGGCCGTTTTCTTTGAAGATTTGGCATATGCGCTTCTTGGTGTTCTCGCTGCTCCTTGGCGAGGCGCGGCACACTGCCAGTCCGTCATCACAGTAAATACCAAGGTTCAGGTTGAGGCTAGCAAGCTGGGAGAGGAGGAAACTCCCAACGAGTTCGCACGTTTCTGCTCCGTCAAAACTCCCCATAGTAACGTCAAATGTTGAATTGTTCTTTTTTTGCCATGGTGTACTGTTGTGGATGAGTATGGAGTTCTTTGCGTGGATGATGATGTTTCTTTCGTTGCCTGTGATTGAGTCGTAGTCCGAGGCGAAGTTTAGTGCTTGGGTCAGTAGGTCTTGCGTGATGGAAGGGTAAAATTCTTCGATGTCGAAGGAGATAAAGTTGTGTTGTTGTTTGTCTTGGATGTTGTTAAACCATTTGATTACTGCTGCTGTATTTCTCCATTGGTTGAGTGGTGTTTTGTCCTTGATTTTTGCGTTGATTCTGTCCAGGATTATTTTGCTGATTTTTCCTATTTCGGATTTAGTTGGGTTTATTAGTCGGCATGTTGGGTTATTTGCGAAGTTGGGTTTGTGGTCCTTCAATGTGATGAAGGCTTCTTTGTTGGCTGTGGCGTCCACCCTGTCCTCAATGTCCAGTTCGGTTGCGATCCGCTTGTTTTCCAGGTGGATGTTCTGTAAAGTGTTGGGTTGCGCTTTTTTGTATGATTTGGTGATGCTTTTGTCCAGTAAAGAGTTATGTTCTGGTATGTCCATTCTGTAGAAGTTTGTGGTTTTATCGGCGGCTATGATGAGGTTGCTTACTTTCTTGATGCGCTCCGTGTCCTTTTTCAGCTTGGTGAGGAATGGGTTGCGGGCTGGCTTAAATTTGACTGATTGTATATATATGATATGTGTGTGTATGTATATGATGTGTGTGTGTATGTATATGTATATATGAGGTAGATCACCTCAACATGGTCATTTATTAAGTAATTGATTAACATTGAAAAACTTATTGGGGTGTTACCATTTAGTGGTCAATTGTACGGAATATGTACCGTATTGCAATCTACTAATACAAGTTTCAATCAATCAATCAATCAATCAATCAATGCCTACTGAGCCTATGGTGCTGTTAAGTTATTGTGGCTCAATTTGCCTTATTTTTTATTTTATTTTAATGTATTATTATTTAATATATAATATTGTTTTAGTTGCTTAAGAGATATTCCTGGCTCTGAATTTGCTCATTGCTATTTTTTTGTTTTTGTGCATTATTTGTTGCCGTAATCATTTAACGAACAGGTTACTCATCAGTTACTCAGTACTTGAGTAGTTTTTTCACAACATACTTTTTATTTTTACTCAAGTAAATATTTGGGTGACTACTCCTTACTTTTACTTGAATAATAAATCTCTAAAGTAACAGTACTCTTACTTGAGTACAATTTCTGGCTACTCTACCCACCTCTGACTAAATCACAGACAAAAAGAGTAACTTGTGTGGTTCCACAAGCCTTGTTATTGGGACCTAAGTTATTTATACTTAATTTAAATTATATTTGTTCAGTATCTATAAGTTAAAATGTATTACGTTTGCAGATGATACAAATGTATATTGTTCAGGAGAAGACTTGAAACCGCATATTGAATATATAAAGGGAAAAATATCCAAATCCATTGCTATTCTGTATAATGTAAGACACATGCTGAATAAGAAATGTCTGCATATGTTATATTATTCTTTTATTTTTCCATATTTAACATATTGTTTTTGGGGAAATGTTTATGGAACATATAAATACTTATACCCAATACTTAAACTTAAAAACAAATCATTAGAATAATACACAAAGCGTGCTACAATGAACATACCAATCCATTATTTATAAGTTCCAATGTGCTAAAATGTTCAGATATTCTGTGGTTTTTTTTCAAACAATGGAAATTATGTTTCGAGTAAAGAACAACAGCCTTCCAGCTTGTAGTTTTAGCTTATTGACATTAAGAGGAGAAAACTATAATTTACGGGGATATTGATTTCTGAAATAAAGTAAGAACAACTATAAAATACAAATGTATTTCAGCTTTAGGAGTTAAATGTTCTCAATCAAACAACCAACAAAACAAACAAACAAACAAACTTGCAACGAACCACCACCAACAACATACGCTCACGCACGAATACCATTTACGAATACCTTCGTGTGTCACTTTTTAATCTTTTTTCAACATGCTTTTTCCTTTACAAACCACATCCTGTATCCATCTTTTCCTTACACTTCACACAATGTTTCTATTCTCCTCTCCTAGAAACCATTCACGTAAGGTTATAACCATCCATTCTCTTCCCTTCAAACCTCTCCTGCTCTCTCTCTCTCTCTCTCTCTCTCTCTCTCTCTCTCTCTCTCTCTCTCTCTCTCTCTCTCTCTCTCTCTCTCTCTCTCTCTCTCTCTCTCTCTCTCTCTCTCTAAAAACTTACATGTAATACATCCATTTTTCTGTTTATCTCCTTAAAAACACATCAACCCAAAATAAATTAGTCTTATAAAATACAACAGGGTCAACAACAATCCAAAACCATGTAATGTCATGTGTCTTTCTTTATCTCTTAACAGTTATTATTCCTTCATAATCTGATGCTATTGCCAATCCAAACACAGTTCATGATGTCTCGTCCCTGGACAGGCTGCTTTTCATTTAGTTTTGTTCTCTACATGCTTCAGTGTTCACACTCACATTCACACACTAGGGCCAATTTAGTGTTGCCAATCAACCTATCCCCAGGTGCATGTCTTTGGAAGTGGGAGGAAGCCGGAGTACCCGGAGGGAACCCACGCATTTACGGGGAGAACATGCAAACTCCACACAGAAAGATCCCGAGCCTGGATTTGAACCCGGGACTGCAGGACCTTCGTATTGTGAGGCAGACGCACTAACCCCTCTCCCACCGTGAAGCCCTGTGTTGGCCCTGCGATGAGGTGGCGACTTGTCCAGGGTGTACCCTGCCTTCCGCCCGACTGTAGCTGAGATAGGCGCCAGCGCCCCCCGCGACCCCAAAAAGGGAATTAGCGGTAGAAAATGGAAAAATGCTTCAGTGTCACATAGAAATTTGCTTTCTTTGTTATTTATTTCAATTATTACTTGTTGTTTGCTTTCTGTCTGTTTACTTAAAGGGGAACATTATCACAATTTTAGAAGGGTTAAAACCAATAAAAATCAGTTCCCAGTGGCTTATTTTATTTTTCAAAGTTTTTTTCAAAATTTTACCCATCACGGAATATCCCGAAAAAAGGCTTTAAAGTGCCTGATTTTCGCTATCTGTAAATCCACCGTCCATTTTCCTGTGACGTCACATAGTGACACCAATACAAACAAACATGGCGGATAGCACAGCAAGATATATCGACATTAGCTCGGATTCAGACTCGGATTTCAGCGGCTTAAACGATTCAACAGATTACGCATGTATTGAATCGGGTGGTTGGAATGTGGAGGCAGATAGCGAAAACGACATTGAAGAAGAAACTGAAGCTATTGAGCGAATAGCTATTGAAGCTATTCGGTGATTGCCTTCTAACCAACGATTGCATCTTTTGACCAGACCACTGGAGCAACTTAAATCTGTCGATTTGTAAGTGTTTGTTTGCCATTAAATGTGGGTGGAGGGAAAGGCTGGATGCAAATATAGCTACAAATGTACATACAGCTGGCCTAAATAGCATGTTAGCATCGATTAGCTGGCAGTCATGCCGCGACCAAATATGTCTGATTAGCACATAAGTCAATAACATCAACAAAACTCACCTTTGTGATTTCGTTGACTTTATCTTTGGAAATGTATCTCTGCCTTGAGTGTCGCAGGATATCCTTACATCTCTGTGCCATGTCTGTCGTAGCATCGCCGGTAAAATGTGCAGACCAAACGAGGGACTTTTGCATCTTTTGACACTGGTGCAACTTAAATCCGTCGATTGGTATGTGTTTGTTTGGCATTAAATGTGGGTGGAGAGAAAGGCTCGATGCAAATATAGCTACAAAGGAGGCATAACGATGCAATATGTACATACAGTTACCCAATATAGCATGTTAGCATCGATTAGCATGCCGTGCTAATCGATGCACACTCCACGTAAATCAACTTGAATCAGTCCCTGATCGTGTTGGTACACCCTCCGACAACACACCGACGAGGCATGATGTCTCCAAGGTACGGAAAACAGTCGAAAAAACGGAAAATAACAGAGCTAATTTGACTTGTGTGTGTAATGTGTTTGAGAAAATGGTGGATTGCTTCCCATTGTGACGTCACGGGTGAAAGGTCATCGCTCCGACAGCGAACAATTGAAAGGCGTTTAGATCGCCGAATTCCCCCTTTTAGAGTTCGGAAATCGGTTAAAAAAAACATATGGTGTTTTTTCTGCAACATCAAGGTTGCAATCCAAACACGCTAACATAGGTCTGGTGATAATGTTGCCCTTTAAATTCTCATAACTTAGTATGTCCTCTGATAAGAATTTTTTTAACGCTGCTCTACCTTTTGTTATGACTGGAGCGCTGAGTGTGGCGACTTTTGTTTGTACTTCTTCCTCACCTCCTTTATGAATGCGTTTAGGGTTTTTTTCATTTTTTTTTCATTTGCCTTTTAATTGTTTATCAAAACTCCCATCTCTCTACACTAGCTTGTGTCAAATGTCCTGTCCACCGGCCAGGGTGACAGCTTAGTTCCATTTGTTCCATTTCTGTGAATATCTTTTATTTCATCGGATAACTGTGGTTTCAGTTTACTGAAGCCCCAAATGCTGACCAAACCTGTGACTCAAACTCCATGATTCACACAGGTGTGACTATAAACGTTGACAATAAATGATTAATACCAGTTACATGGATAAAAGTTAAAAATGCTTTAGAATTTTGTTTTATTGTGATTATTCTTAAAATAATTAAAATGTCAATACATTTAAATAATCAATTTACCTTTATCAAATTTAAATTCAAGTTTATTGAATATACTTATTTAACTTTATTTAATGTATTTGCTATATAAATATTTATTCAATGATTGATATTCAAATGTTTATTTATTCATATATCTTTTATTTCACTTATTATCTTCAGACTGAGAAAATTGTCCACTCACATTTTGTAATGCCAAGCTAATTGCTAACCTAGCCTTACTAGGCCTCAGTAAGCTAATTTTTGCTAACCTAGCTCAATGCTACACTAATCCTATGCTAATCAATGTACTTATCTGTACAGTAATCTATTTATTTATATCTGGACCTTATTGCTTGTTTTTTATCCTGCACTACCAAGAGCTAATGCAACAAAATTTCCTTCTTATTTGTACTGTAAAGTTCAAATTTGAATGACAATAAAAAGGAAGTTGAAGTCGATCTAATTTATGCTAAGCTGTGTGTGCTATGCTATCAGTGACACACCTCTCCGGCCCACATCTAACGTGCCGCACGTCACACAGCCACGTCACACAGCCACGTCACACGCCCTCGTTACCAAGACACATCCATCCATCCATCCATCTTCTTCCGCTTATCCGAGGTCGGGTCGCGAGGGCAGCAGCCTAAGTAGCAAAGCCCATACTTTCCTCTCCCCAGCCACTTCGTCCAGCTCTTCCCGGGGGATCCCGAGGCATTCCCAGGCCCGCCAGGAGACATAGTCTTCCCAACGTGTCCTGGGTCTACCCCGTGGCCTCCTACCGGTTGGACGTGCCCTAAACACCTCCCTAGGGAGGCGTTCGGGTGGCATCCTGACCAGATGCCCGAGCCACCTCATCTGGCTCCTCTCGATGTGGAGGATCAGCGGCTTTACTTTGAGCTCCTCTCGGATGGCAGAGCTTCTCACCCTATCTCTAAGGGAGAGCCCCGCCACCCGGCGGAGGAAACTAATTTCGGCCGCTTGTACCCGTGATCTTATCCTTTCGGTCATGACCCAAAGCTTATGACCATAGGTGAGGATGGGAACGTAGATCGACATCATGCCTCGTCGGTGTGTTGCCTTCTGGCTCAGCTCCTTCTTCACCACAACGGATCGGTACAACGTCCGCATTACTGAAGACGCCGCACTGATCCGCCTGTTGACCCCACAATCCACTTCTCCCCCACTCGGGAACAAGACTCCTCATACTCTCTGAGCACTCCCTACAGGACGTCCCAAGGGACACGGTCGAATGCCTTCTCGGAGTCCAGAAATCACATGTAGACTGGTTGGGCAAACTCCCATGCACCCTCAAGACCCCTGCCTAGAGTATAGAGCTGGTCCACAGTTCCACGACCAGGAAGAAAACCACACTGTTCCTCCTGAATCCGAGGTTTGACTATCCGGCGTAGACTCCTCTCCAGTACACCTGAATAAACCTTACCGGGAAGGCTGAGGAGTGTGATCCAACGGTCCCCCTTCTTAACGAGAGGGACCACCACCCCGGTCTGCCAATCCAGAGGTACCGCCCCCGATGTCCACGCGATGCTGCAGAGTAGCCAAAGTGCTGTACAATGGACAGGTTAAAAGATAATACGAAGACCGAGCAAACAACACAACACAGACAGAACATGATAAAAAATAAATAAATAAAACATAAAAACAGGTTCACAGCAGGTGTATAATGGGGCGCCATTGCAGGATGGATATCACTTAGTGTTAAAAGCCAAGGAATAAAAGTATGTTTTTAAGAGAGATTTAAAAACAGGAAGAGAGGAGGCTTGTCTAACACTTAGAGGTAGGTCGTTCCGGAGCTTGGGAGCAGCAGCAGGAAAGTTCTGTCACTTCTAAGCTTCAGCCTTGTGTCAGGGACCGCCAGTAGCAACTGATTGCCTGATCTTAGGGATCGAGTGGTGCAGTAAGGCTGAAGGAGGTCGGAGAGATATGTTGGCGCGAGGCTGTGTAGACATTTAAAAACAAATGGAAGGAGTTTAAAATTGATTCGATAACGCACAGGGAGCCAGTGAAGGGACGCTAATATAGGGGTGATGTGATCACGTCTGCGGGTCTGTGTTAGCAGACGAGGGAGGGAGGCGAGGGAGGCCTGGCTAATGCCGACAAACAGGGCATTGCAGTAGTCTAAACGATTCGAGATAAAGGTGTGAATTAATTTCTCAAACTCATGTCCTGACAGAAGCGGTTTCACTTTCGCTATTTGGCGTAGTTGATAAAAGCTTTTTTGAACGACGCTGCTGATTTGTTTTTCGAATTTAAAATCTGAGTCGAACATCCGCAGTCGAAGTCAGCAGAACACCATCCGCACCATACACGGTGTTGACAAGGCACGCTTCTCCTTCTTGAGGCGGCGTATGGTGGTCCAGAATCGCTTCGAAGCTGTCCGGAAGTCGTTTTCCATGGCTTCCCCAAACTCCTCCCATGTCCGAGTTTTTGCCTCCGCGACCATTAAAGCTGCCCACCGCTTGGCCCGTCAGTACCCGTCCACTGCCTCCGCAGTCCTATGAGCCAAAAGAACCCGATAGGACTCCTTCTTCAGCTTGACGGCATCCCTCACTGCTGGTGTCCACCAACGGGTTCTGGGATTACCGCCACGACAGGCATCAACAACCTTGCGGCCACAGCTACAATCAGCCGCCTCGACAATAGAGGTGCAGAACATGGTCCACTCGGACTCAATGTCCCGCACCTACCTCGTGACATGTTCAAAGTTCTTCCGGACGTTCCCAGCAGACCCTCACAATGCGCTCGGGTTTGCCGGGTCTGTCCGGCATCCTCCCCCACCATCGCAGCCAACTCACTACCCGGTGGTGATCGGTAGAAAGCTCCGCCCCTCTCTTCACCCGAGTGTCCAAAACATGAGGCCGCAAATCCGATGACACAACTACAAAGTCGATCATGGAACTGCGGCCTAGGGTGTCCTGGTGCCAAGTGCACATATGGACACGCTTATGTTTGAACATGGTGTTTGTTATTGACAATCCGTGACGAGCACAAAAGTCCAATAACAAAACACCACTTGGGTTTAGATCTAGGCGGCCATTCTTCCCAATCACGCTTCTCCAGGTTTCACTGTCGTTGCCAACATGAGCGTTGAAGTCCCCCAGTAGGAAAAAGGAATCACCCAGGGGAGCACTTTCCAGCACTCCCTCGAGTGTACCCAAAAAGGGTGGGTACTCTGAACTGCTGTTTGGTGCGTAAGCACAAACAACAGTCAGGACCCGTCCCCCCACCCGAAGGCGGAGGGAAGCTACCCTCTCGTCCACTGGGTTGAACTACAACGTGCAGGCTTTGTGCCGGGGGGAAACGAGAATTGCCACCCCAGCCCGTCGCCTATCGCTGCCGGCAATGCCAGAGTGAAAGAGAGTCCAGTCCCTCTCGAGAGAAGTGGTTCCAGAGCCCTTGCTGTGCGTCGAGGTGAGTCCGACTATATCCAGCCGGAACTTCTCTACCTTGCGCACTAGCTCAGGCTCCTTCCCCCCCAGTGAGGTGATGTTCAACGTCCCAAGAGCTAGCTTATGTAGCCGAGGATCGGACCGCCAAGTGCCCTGCCTTCGGCTGTCGCCCAGCTCACAATATACCCGACCTCTATGGACCCTCCTATGAGCGGTGAGCCCATTGGAGGGATGACCCACGTTGCCTCTTCGGGATATACCCGGCCGGGCCCCATGGGGACAGGCCCGGCCACCAGGCGCTCGCCATTGTGCCCCAACTCCGGGCCTGGCTCCAGAGCGGGGCCCCGGTGTCCCGCGTCCGGGCGAGGAAAATCTGAGTCCCTTATGTTGTAATTCCATAGAAATCTTGGAGTCTTTGACACATCTCATATCTCAAATGTCTCCAAACAGAGCCTCATCTCTATTTCATTTCCACCGTGTGTTATTTTGAACTTTGAACTTGCAAACAACAAATATCTCTCACAACACCTCTTTTTATTACTGCGTCACACGCGCACAACAAAAACAAAAATTTAAAAAAGAGAGAGAGCCTTTTTCTGTAATCAAAATCTCAGATTTTTCTTACAAAACTATAATATCACACAGTCACAATCACACCCACACAGTTACCGGGCATAATCACCAACAAAGTTAAAAACAACCTCAACAGTCAACTATTTTTCTCACCAAGAAGCACAGCTGTATTATATCAAACCTTAATAATGATAAACAACATTCATCATTCACTCTGAGCTGAACAAAATGGCTCGGGAGAGGGAAGTCTGGGCTTCCCTGCTTAGGCTGCTGCCCCTGCGACCCGACCTCGGATAAGCGGAAGAATATAAATAGATGGATGGATCATTCACTCATATGATTTCTGAACATAAACTTTGTCTATCTTCTCATAAACACACACATTTTGGACAATTTCCCAGCTTTTACAGATTAGCAGGGATGTGAGAAAGATAGTGTGAAGGGGGGAGTCTGGGAGTAATGATTACCTTTCAAGCGAGGGAAGTAAAACAGATCAGGCCCACAGGTGCATACACAATTGTTATTAAAATACGCATATATATATATAAATGTACCAACAAAAACTGAATCACTCCACATCCGACACACTTCTCCCACATTAACAAATTACAACCCACCCCATGTCCAGACAAATATAAACAATTCTGCATGTGTGCTTTTTGTGGAATGGCCGTCTCTTCTGAATGCAGCCATTCTGCTCATAATGTGGTGATGATCCCGTCAAGCGCAGCAAACTCTACGTTACCTCCCTGACCAACACGGTACCCAGCTTAAAGCTCCATAGAATCACTGGTCATCACCTGCCGACTTTACAGCATCATTTTTGGTCAGTTCCAAACAGTTTCACCAAAGCTCTACTGTATGGAGCCCGATCTCTATCTGTCTAACTGCAGCACACTTGATCAGAACGTTGTGACAAAATATCATCTCAGTCTCTCTTCTATCGGAGTCACTGAAAAGGTCACTAAAAATGAGGCTTTTCTACCGATGCAGCTCCACAAAGACAGATGTGTCGCACATTCACAAATGTAACAATTTTTTTTAGAGTCAAATGTACCGCCAGCTAGTTAAAAATGCCTTTACTTTAGCTGTAACCAGACTGTGCTAAACTGGCGTACTTGCAGAAGAAGACCCCCTCTGCCGACAACCCCAGAGGGGGGAGAGGTTAAAAAAATGTATTTGCCTCTAATCGTTTGTGCAAAACACTCCTGAACCACCACAATTCGATTAACAGTTCCCCTTATTGTTAAAACAAGAAATCACAAGTTTTTAAACAAACACACAGACAATATAATTACATATAAAACAACCCAATCCAACCATAATATACCCCATTCCAGGTTGTTTTTGGAGAACCTGCTAGACCTAGCTTTTATCAAAAACAGGTTCAGCAATTAGTCTTACCAGTCCCGATCATCTCCAGACAGAAAACTTTTACACATTAGGCATAAGTGCTTACCTTTAGATGCGCGCGTGCAAACCTCTGTCTGCCTGAGAGAGAGACCGGGAGCGGATGTCGACCGGGAGCGGGTGTTGACCGGGAGTGGATGTCGACCTGAAGCGTTCTAGACCAGTGGTCCCCAACCTTTTTGTATCCGCGGACCGGTCAACGCTTAATAATTTGTACCGCGGCCGGGGGGGAGAGTTGGGGGCGTGGGATCTTTTTTTTTTTTTCTTTGTCATGAAAAAGGGACATTTTTGTCATGAAAAATGAAGGTTTTTGTGGTTGGTGCACTAATTGTAAGTGTATATTGTGTTTTTTATGTTATTTTTTTTTTAATTTTTTTTTTTTTAATTAATAAAAAAATTCTTCTGCGGCCCGGTACTGGGCCGCGGCCCGGTGGTAGGGGACCACTGTTCTAGACCATCCAGTTCGTGATGCCAATTTTATGTGGTGGATGGTCCGAATCTTAAACAGCAACAAAAGTGAATTTAGTACAAATGTTTTATTTACCCGTAATCAAAAAGTACAAAGTTGGATTGAATTGTCCATGCAAACAGACAATGTCCTCCGGTGGAGTTGGATGACTCGAGAATCATGCGAATCACACATAGGCCTTCCCTCATGTGTCAAGGTCCCGTTGTTTTGGACCTGTTTGTTCTGCAACATCCTAGAATCACTTAGTCATAATAAACAATCAAAACAATTTGTAGAATGGTCAGACCGATCATATATTCAACTCTCAACCATATATGATCATTTAATGGTTCAGAATAGAAAAAAGAGAAACGAGCAGACATTTTTAAGGCTTTTTGACAGACTTTCTTTTCGGACTTCGACAGACACCAAATATGGTTCAAAAGGTCAGAAATTCCACTACACTTGCACGTTGGCGTTCAAGCCAGTGGACGAGAAGGTAGCTTCCCTCCACCTTCAGGTGGGGGGACAAGTCCTGACTGTTTGTGTTTATGCACTAAACAGCTGCTCAGAGTACCTACACTTTTTGGATACACTCGAGGGAGTACTGTAGAGTGCTCCCCCAGGTGATTCCCTCATTCTACCTGGGGACTTCAACGCTCATATTGGCAACGACAATGAAACCTGGAGAGGCGTGTTTGGGAAGAATGGCCGCCCAGATCTGAACCCGAGTGGTGTTTTGTTATTGGACTTTTGTGCTAGTCACAGATTGTCCATAACGAAGACTATGTTCAAACATAAGGGTGTCCATATGTGCCAAGTGACACCCAAGGCCGCGGTTCCATAATGGACTTTATAGTTGCGTCATCGGATTTTCAATCTCTTGTTTTGGACACTCAGGTCAAGAGAGGGGCGGAGCTTTCTACCGATCACCACCTGGTGGTGAGTTGGCTGCGATGGTGGGGGAAGATGCCAAACAGACCTGGCAGGCCCAAACAGATTGTGAGGGTCTACTGGGAACGTCTAGCAGAGTCTTCTGTCAGAGAGAGTTTCAATTCCCACCTCCGAAAGAACTTTGAACATGTCACGAGGTAGGCGCCGGACATTGAGTCCGAGTGGACCATGTTTCGTATGTCTATTGTCAAGGCGGCCGATTGGAGCTGTGGTCGCATGGTGTTTGGTGCCTGTCGTGGCGGTAATCCTAGAACCTGCCGGTGGACACCAGCGGTGAGGGATGCCGTCAAGCTGAAGAAAGAGTCCTATCAGGTCCTTTTGGCTCATGGTACTCGGGAGGCAGCAGACAGGTACCGACAGGCCAAGTGGTGTGTGGCTTCAGCGTCCACGTATGCAAAAACTCGGACATGGGAGGAGTTCGGGGAAGCCATGGAAAATGACTTCGAAGCGATTCTGGACCATCAGCCGCCGCCTCAGGAATGGGAAGCAGTGCATCGTCTACACCTTGTATGGTAGGGTTGGTGGTCTGCTGACCTCGACTGCGAATGTTGTGGATCGGTGGAGGGAATACTTCGAAGACCTTCTCAATCCCAACAATACATCTTCCTATGAGGAAGCAGTGTCTGGGGAGTCTGTGGTGGGCATTCCTATGTCTGGGGCTGAGGTTGCCGAGGTAGTTAAAAAGCTCCTTGGAGACAAGGTCCGGGGGTGGATGAGATCCACCCAGAGTTCCAGCTCTGGATGCTGTGGGGCTGTCTTGGTTGACAAGACTCTGCAACATTGCGTGGACATCGGGGTCGGTACCTCTGGATTGACAGACCGGGGTGGTGGTTCCTCTCTTTAAGAAGGGGAACCGGAGGGTGTGTTCCAACTATCGTGGGATCACACTTCTCAGCCTTCCCGGTAAGGTCTATTCAGGTGTACCGGAGAAGAGGCTACGCTGGATAGTCAAACCTCAGATTAAGGAGGAACAGTGTGGTTTTCTTCCTGGTCGTGGAACTGTGGACAAGCTCTATACTCTCGGCAAGGTCCTCGAAGTTGCAAGGGAGTTTGCCCAACCAGTCTACATGTGTTTTGTTCACTACTCGCTGTACATATCCTATGAGGTCAAACCTCCACTGATTCAATGTCCATTTCTCTGATGATGCAATTTCAATTTTTGATGACTGAAGTGCTGATATCAACCAAACCTAACCCCCCCCCCCCATACCACCACCACAACCCCCCCCCCCCCCCTGCCCACATCCCAACCCTCGTATATTCTCTGATTATTAACTTGTGTGATGACTGTATTATGCTGATAGTATATACAAACCCCGTTTCCATATGAGTTGGGAAATTGTGTTAGATGTAAATACAAACGGAATACAATGATTTGCAAATCCTTTTCAACCCATATTCAATTGAAAGCACTACAAAGACAAGATATTGGATGTTCAAACTCATAAACTTAATTTTTTTGGCAAATAAGTATTAACTTAGAATATCATGGCTGCAACACGTGACAAAGTAGTTGGGAAAGGGCATGTTCACCACTGTGTTTCATCACCTTTTCTTTTAACAACACTCAATAAAAATTTAGGAACTGAGGAAACTAATTGTTGAAGCTTCAAAGGTGGAATTCTTTCCCATTCTTGTTTTATGTAGAGCTTCACTCGTTCAACAGTCCGGGGTCTCCGCTGTCATATTTTATGCTTCATAATGCGCCACACATTTTCGATGGGATACAGGTCTGGACTGCAGGCAGGCCAGTTTAGTACCTGCACTCTTTTACTACCAAGCCACACTGTTGTAACACGTAGCTTGGCATTGTCTTGCTGAAATAAGCAGGGGCGTCTATGATAACGTTGCTTGGACAGCAACATATGTTGCTCCAAAGCCTGTATGTACCTTTCAGTATTAATGGTGCCTTCACAGATGTGTAAGTTACCCATGCATTGGCCACTAATACGCCCCCATACCATCACACATGCTGGCTTTTCCTCTTTGCGCCTAGAACAATCCGGATCGTTCTATTCCTCTTTGATCCGGAGGACATAACACCCACAGTTTCCCCCAAAATATTGAAATGTGAACTCATCAGACCACAGAACACTTTTCATCAGTCCATCTTAGATGAGCTTAGGCCCAGCAAAGCTGGTGGCGTTTCTGGGTGTCGTTGATAAATGGCTTTCGCTTTGCATAGTAGAGCTTTAACTTGCACTTAAAGGGGAACATTATCACAATTTCTGAAGGGTTAAAACCAATAAAAATCAGTTCACAGTGGCTTATTTTATTTTTCGAAATTTTTCTCAAAATTTTACCCATCACGCAATATCCCGAAAAGCGGCTTCAAAGTGCCTGATTTACACCATCGCTATATCCACCCGTCTATTGTCCTGTGACGTCACTGCGTGAAGCAACCAGAAACAAACATGGCTAATAGCACAGAAAGGTATAGCGTAGTAGCTCGGATTCAGACTCAGATTTCAGCGCCGTAAGCGATTCAACAGATTACGCATGTATTGAAACGGATGGTTGGAGTCTGGAGGCAGGTACCGAAAACGAAATTAAAGAAGAAACAGAAGCTTTTGAGCCATATCACGACAGACAGCGGCACGGGAGAAAGCGCGGACAAATTCGGCAATCGCCCTCTAACCAACAATTGGTATGTCTTTGTTTGGCATTAAATGTGGGTGGAGGGAAAGGCTGAATGCAAATATAGCTACAAATGAGGCATAATGATGCAACATGTACATACAGCTAGCTTAAATAGCATGTTAGCATCGATTAGCTTGCAGTCATGCCGTGACCAAATATGTCTGATTAGCACACTCTACATAAGTCAATAACATCAACAAAACTCACCTTTGTGATTTTGTTGACTTTATCGTTGGAAATGTGTGTGCTTTGAGTGTCGCAGGATATCCACACATTCTTGCCATCTCTGTCGTAGCATAGCTGTCGTCGGTACAGTGTGCAGAACAAACGAGGGACTTTCGCATCTTTTGACCAATGGTGCAACTTGAATCCGTCTCTGTTCATGTTGTTACACCCTCCGACAACACACCGACTAGGCATGATGTCTCCAAGGTACCGGAAAACAGTCGAAAAAACGGAAAATAAAAGAGCTGATTTGACTTGGTGTGTGTAATGTGTTTGAGAAAATGGCGGGTCGCTTCACAATGTGACGTCACGGGTGAAAGGTCATTGCTCCAACAGGCGAACAATTGAAAGGTGTTTAAATCGCCAAATTCACCCTTTCAGAGTTCGGAAATCGGTAGCGACGAACTGTATTTAGTGACAGAGGTTTTCTTAAGTGTTCCTGAGCCCATGTGGTGATATCCTTTAGAGATTGATGTTGGTTTTTGATACAGTGCCGTCTGAGTGATCGAAGGTCACGGTCATTCAATGTTGGTTTCCAGCCATGCCGCGTACGTGGAGTGATTTCTCCAGATTCTCTGAACCTTTTGATGATATTATGGACAAGGGCTGGGTGATTCAGTTGTGATCAAAATTATTCAACCCCCACACAATTTAGGTGTTTTAGCAAGTTGGACATTTATTCCGTATTTTGTTTGTATTCATATCAAATAAAGATGTGTCAAATAGACAAATGCAACTTAAATTGTAACACTGTATTTTACAAAATACCAAAAAAGGACATTTTTCTTAATATCTCATTGACAAAATTATTCAACCCCTTGAAGATCATAACTCTTAAGAACAGAATTTGAATAAGGTCTTTTCAATCAGGTGTTGAAAACACCTGTACATGTGATTAGACCCATAACGAGCAACAATTAAACTGATTGAAAAAGACTGTGACGTTCAGCTTCTTGCAGATGGTCAATGGTGTATTTGCAACATGGTGAAGTCCAGGGAGTGGTCAAAGAAGTCAAGAGAGGAGGTAATGTCTCTTCATAAGAAAGGATATGGATATAAGAAAATAGCAAAGACATTACACATTCCAAGAGACACAGTTGGCAGCATAATTCGCAAGTTTAAAGCTAAAGGCACAGTGGAAACACTACCTGGGTGTGGTAGAAAGAGGATGCTGTGTGCGTACAGTGGTGAAAAACCCCCGGGTAACAGCTGAGGAACTACAACAGAAAATTGCAGAGGGGGGAACGCAGGTTTCGTCCCAGACAATAAGGCGCGCACTACGAGATGAAGGCCTCCATGCCAGAACTCCCAGGCGCACCCCACTTCTGACTACCAGGCACAAGAAATAGATTCCAGTATGCCAAAAATCATCTGGACAAACCCCAAAGGTTTTGGGAAACTGTTCTATGGAGTGATGAGACAAAAGTGGAACTCTTTGGCCCTATGAATCAACGTTATGTCTGGAGGAGAGAAAAAAATGAAGCTTACAAAGAGAATAACACCTTGCCTACTGTTAAGCATGGTGGGGGGTCAATCATGCTCTGGGGCTGTTTCTCTGCCTCAGGTACCGGGAATCTCCAGCGCGTTCAAGGCATTATGAATTCTATTTCCTACCAGGATATATTAGCTGCAAATGTCATGTAGTCAGTGACGAAGTTGAGGCTTGGTTAGATGTTGGACCTTCGAACAGGACAACGATCCCAAGCATACCTCCAAATCAACATCAGAGTGGTTGCCGAAGAAGGGCTGGAAGACTCTGGAGTGGCCTTCACAGTCGCCAGACCTAAATCCTATAGAAAACCTGTGGTGGGACTTGAAGAAGGCAGTTGCAGCACGCAAGCCCAAGAATATGAATGAACTGGAGCCCTTTGCCCAAGAGGAATAGGCTAAAATACCTGTAGATCGTTGAAAGAAGCTTGTGTCCGGTTATGTATCACGTTTGAAGGATGTAATTACTGCCAAAGGGTGTTCTACTAAGTACTAAAGATGCATGTAACTAGGGTGTTGAATAATTTTGTCAACGAGATATTAAGAAAAATGTCCTTTTTTGGTATTTTGTAAAATACAGTGTTACAATTTAAGTTGCATTTGTCTATTTCACACATCTTTATTTGATATGACTATAAACAAAATACGGAATAAATGTCCAACTTGCTAAAACACCAAAATTGTGTGGGGGTTGAATAATTTTGATCACAACTGTATATCGATATACACGATATATCGCGGGTTTGTCTCTGTGCGATATAGAAAATGACTATATCGTAATATTCGGGTATATGTTCTCACGCAGCTGCTTTTAGCTGCGGGCATTACACTACAGCCTCTTCTCACTCTTTCCTGTCTTTCTTTCTCACAGACAAGCAGGCGCACTAAAAAACACACGTCACGGCATACATCACATACAGTACGTATACGACCTCGCTCAGCAGAGAGGTAGCAGACTGGGTAACGTTTGCTGTGATGCTTACGTAGCCGTACGAGTGTTAATACGAGAGAAAGAAAGTGGTAACAAATGAAGGAAGACTTCATTCCGAATAAAGACAGCAGGGGGTCCATCGTCTGGCGGTGGTTCGGCTTCAAGTGGGAATATGTCGAACAGACAACTGTAATTTGTCAAGTGTGGTGCTGAAGTGTTGCTATAAAAAGTAGCATCACTGCTAATATGTAGCATCATTTGAAAAGTCACTCGCTACAGAATGAAGAGAATTACATAAAGTCCGTAGTAACCTACCACATAGTGAAGGACGAACACTATTTGATTTCCTATTATGCAGCTCATTTTTATTTACACTTAAAAGGTCTCTGACAATCTTACATTTTCTGTTTGGAAATAACATGAATGTTTGTGCCGTTGCTTATAACTTTAATAAATACACTTTTGGTCAATTGACTTAGTTGTGATTTCCCTCTCTGCATGAAAGTTTAAAAGTAGCATGTATGAATGCAGTATGAAGAAGAATGTTTTAATGTAGACACATAGAATCATCATACTGCTGTAATTATATGCATCAAGTGTTTATTCAAGGCCAAGGCAAAATATCGTAATATATATTGTATATCGCGATATGGCCTAAAAATATCGAGATATTAAAAAAAGGCCATATCGCCCAGCCCTATTATGGACCGTAGATGTTAAAATCCCTAAATTTCTTGCAATTGCACTTTGAGAAACGTTGTTCTTTAACTGTTTGACTATTTGCTCACACAGTTGTGGACAAAGGGGTATACCTCGCCCCATCCTTTCTTGTGAAAGACTGAGCATTTTTCGGAAACTGTTTTTATACCCAACAATGGCACCCACCTGTTCCCAATTGGCCTCCACCCCTGTGGGATGTTCCAAATAATTGTTTGATGAGCATTCCTCAACTTTATCAGTATTTATTGGCACCTTTCCCAACTTCTTTGTCACGTGTTGCTGGCATCAAATTCTAAAGTTAATGATTATTTCCAAAAAAAAAGTTTATCAGTTTGAGCATCAAATATGTTGTCTTTGTAGCATATTCAAGTGAATATGGGTTGAAAAGGATTTGCAAATCATTGTATTCTGTTTATATTTACATCTAACACAATTTCCCAACTCATATGGAAACGGGGTTTGTATTTGTACCATGAATTGATTTACGTGGACCCCGACTTAAACAAGTAGAATTTTTTTTGGGGTGTTACCATTTAGTGGTCAATTGTACGGAATATGTACTGTACTGTACAATCTACTAATAAAAGTTTCAATCAATCAATCAAACTCGGAGAATGCATTCCACTGTGGGGAGTGCCTAGAGAGTATGGGGTATCGGACTGTCAGATTGTGGCGGTCCGCTCCCTGTATGATCAGTATCAGAGCTTGGTCCGCAATGCCGGCAGTAAGTCAAACCCGTTTCCAGTGAGGGTTGGACTTTGCCAAGGCTGCCTTTTGTCACCGGTTCTGTTCATAACTTTTATGGACAGAATTTCTAGGCGCAGTCAGGGCCTCGAGGGCATCCGGTTTGGTGGATCCAGGATTAGGTCTCTGCTTTTTGCAGATGATGTGGTCCTCATGGCTTCATCTGGCCAGGATCTTCAGCTCTCACTGGATCGGTTCGCAGCCGAGTGTGAAGCGACTGGGATGGAAAATCAGTACCTCCATGTCCGAGTCCATGGTTCTCGTCCGGAAAAGGGAGGAGTTCAAGTACCTCGAAGTCTTGTTTACGAGTCACTGAAGAGTGGATGGTGAGATCGACAAGCGGGTCGGTGCTGCGTCTTCGGTAATGCGGACGCTGTGTCGATCCCTTGTGGTGAAGAAGGAGCCGGAAGGCAAAGCTCTCAATTTACCAGTCGTTCTACGTTCCCATCCTCACCTATGGTCATGAGCTTTGGGTTATGATCAAAAGGACAAGATCCCGGGTAAAGGCGGCCAAAATGAGTTACCTCCACCGGGTGGCGGGGATCTCTCTTAGGGTGAGAAGCTCTGCCATCCCGGGGGAGCTCAAAGTAAAGCCGCTGCTCCTCCACATGGAGAGGAGCCAGATGAGGTGGTTCGGGCATCTGGTCAGGATGCCACCCTAACTACCTCCGGGGAGGCGTTTTGGGCACGTCCGACCGGTAGGAGGCCACAGGGAAGACCCAGGACACGTTGGGAAGACTGTCTCCCAATTGGCCTGGGAACGCCTCGGGATTCCCTGGGAGGAGCTGGACGAAGTGGCTGGGAAGAGGGAAGTCTGGGATTCCCTGCTTAGGCTGCTGCACCTGTGACTCAACCTTTGGATAAGCAAAAGAAGATTGATGGATTGATGTTACATAAAATGAGGTGACATCACATAAAATTACATGTCTGGCCATGTAAATTAAAGCGACATATTACATAAAATTATGGGATTTGGCAGGCCACTTATATGATGTGACAGGCCGCATAAAATGATGCAAGACAACATAAAATGACATAGCAGGCCAAATTAAATCTTGCAGTGTGCCATATTTGGCCCCCGGGCCTTGAGTTCGACATGTGGTTTACACACTCATCCCACAAAGCAAAGATAAAAAGTTTTTTTCAGAAAAGTTGCTGCTACTTTTCAATGTTTTCTTAACCTTTCGTTGTAAAATTCACACCTCAAAACGATTTGCCTTTTTCACACAGATTCTGCTAAGTTTAAAAAATAAAATAAAAAGTTGCATCACAGCCGAAACAGAAAATATGCGATCAAGCAGACTCAATTTGGCGTTTTATGTAGCTGAGGAATTTGGAAAATAGGTGCAGTTTACCCAGAAAAACATCATGAAAACATTTTTGTATGTTGGTTTGCGACTGTTTCCTTCATTTAAGAGTGTGTTGTTATTGTTTATTATGTCAAGAGTAACAACTTGGAGTTAAAGGCCTACTGAAACCCAGTCTGATAGTTTATATATCAATGATGAAATATTAACATTGCAACACATTTTCAGTTTACTAAATTGCAATTTTAAATTTCCCGGGAGTTTCTTGTTGAAAACGTTGTGTAATGATGACGTGCACGTAAGACGTCACGGGCTCTTAGGAATATGAGTGCTGCACACACACACAGCTAAAAGTCGTCTGCTTTAACGGCATAAATATACAGTATTTTGGACATCTGTGTTGCTGAATCTTTTGCAATTTGTTAAATTAATATTGGAGAAGTCACAGTAGAAAGATGGAGTGGGGAAGCTTTAGCCTTTAGCCACACAAACACACGGTGATTCCTTGTTTAAAATTCCTGGAGGTGAAACTTTCCTATGGATCCCTACCGAATGTCAACCAGCAGGTTTCGGTGAGAAAATTGTGGTTAAAAAGTTAGTTCTTACCGGAGAAAAGCTAAGCTTGTGCCGTCCATAGCTGCCGTCGACTCCCCTGAGACACTGCGCGTCAAGACACCCGTGGAGACACCCTTCTGACTATCAGGTACTATTTAACTCACTAAAACACTAGCAACACAATAGAAAGCTAAGGGATTTCCCAGAATTAACCTAGAAAATGTGTCTAAAAATATCGGAACCCGTCCCAATGCAATCAGCTTTTTTTTTTTATTTAACTTTTTTTTTTCTTTTTCTAGTCCGTTGCTATCAATATCCTCAAACACAAATCTTTCATTCTCGCTCAAATTAATGGGGAAATTGTCAGTTTCTCGGTACGAATAGCACTTTTTGTTGGAGGCTCCCATTAAAATAAATGGGAATATGTGAGGAGCCCCCACACGTGTGACGTCATCGTCTGCGACTGCCAGTAGAGGCAGGGCATTTCTCTTGGCACCGAAAGTTGCGAACTTTATCATGGATGTTCTATACTAAATCCTTTCAGCAAAAATATGGCAATATCGCGAAATGATCAAGTATGACACATAGAATGGACCTGCTATCCCCGTTTGAATAAGAAAATCTCATTTCAGTAGGCCTTTAAATTTAATTTTGGACCACTACTCCCATCAGTTTTAACACGTCGCCATCTTTGTAGTCCTTTTGATTGATTGATTGAGACTTGTATTTGTAGATTGCATAGTACAGTACATATTCTGTACAATTGACCACTAAATGGTAACACCCCAATACGTTTTTCACCTTGTTCAAGTTGGGGTACACGTTAATCAATTAATTCCTTAAGAACATAGTAATTGTTATATCCTCGGGTCGGATGCGATAGCAAAACCTTTTTATTTTGATAATTGGACTTAAACTGAAACCCTCCCCCGTTGTTTTTGTTCGTCTTTATGCTTGCCAACAGCCCCGTTTAACCACGCATGCTCCATGTTACCATCCATGCTCCATATTGGCTTCGATGGAAACAACAAAGGAACCTCGCGGCAGCCATGACAGTCGGCGGACGTGCTTGCGCGAGATGCTGTGACGTCACCAACGGCTCGAACGGGGCGGGGCTCGTAAACAGAGGAATCGAAATAAAGGATCGTGCAGAAATTCAAATTGGTGACTATCTCTCTTCTCGCCTCAAAGTCCACGGTAAGTTTGCATTGCGCGCCGAGTGCGTCGTCGTTCGGCTAAGGGGGAGTTTATGCACACGAGCCGGTGAAATAAATGCATTTTTCGCTCTTACTCGACGCCATCATCATCGCTGTGTGTGTGAGTATAGTGTGTGTGTGTTTGTGTGGCACGGTAACCAGTGGACAAAATGGCGAAATTTTCTTGAGTCGGACCACAATGGCACAGAGTGCACTAGACTAACAGTTTCGACTAGCAGCGTCTATTTGGGACTTCCCTCTTTTTTTAGTCCACCCCGGTGCAGTTTCCCGCCCCATGAAACGATGCGGGCCGCAGTGAATGAATGTGGGGTTGTCTGTTCAGGCCGAGGGCCTCGAACCAGCGCTCTTTCCCGGCGTTCTCATGTGTTGCTTTTTTGAATCTTCACCTTCCAGGTCAACCCCCCGCAATGCCGATTCGCCGAGCAACAGCGACTCCGACTTTGGAGAAGCAGTCCTTCTCGGCTACAGCAGAGACAGGTGAGGTCGGTCGAGGACGTCCATTGAGCTGAACCAAGTGCCCGTGAACGCACCAGAGGCTCCTTAGCTTAAACATGGCTGCTGCTTTCGCGGTCTCACAAGTTTGCGCCAAACAAATCCCAGTTTTGCTGTTTGGAATGCTATCTGGCGTCTTAAATTGACATATTTAAACTAGGCGACCAATTTAAATGCAGATAGTCTGGAAGGTTTACCCAAAACTATGCTTTAGTCATTAAATACATGACAACAACTTGAAATACCAAATTTATCAAAGCAACTGATACTATTTTTATAAACACCATGGAAAAAACTTTCCAATAAACCATTGTGATAGGTCAAATATTATTGTCGCTACACATGTTTTTAATTAAAGGATCAGTGGCTTTTTATTCTTGAATTACCCATTAAGAAACAAGTGTAAAACTCTAGGCCCGGGGACCAAATCTGGTCGGCTGCATGATTCAAAGTAATTTTATGTGATATGCGACGTCCAGTGGCATATTACTTAAAATGATGTATCCCTGGCACATATGATGTGGCGGGCCGCTTAAAATGATGCAGGACCACATAAAATGACATAGCAGGCTAATTTAAATCTTGCGATGTGCCATATTTGGCCCCCGGGCCTTGACTTTGGCATGTAGTTTACACACTCATCCCACACAGCAAAGATGGCTGGGGCCTTTTTCCACAAAAGCACCATAAAAAGCTAGCAATTTGAGAGAAGCTGCTGCTACTTTAAAAAAAAATTCTTAACCTTTCGTTGTAATATTCACACCAAAACTTTTTGCCTCTTTCTCACAGGTTCTGTAAAGCTAAAAACTCAAATAAAAAGTCGCATGGCAGCCGAAACAGCAAATATGCAATCAAGCTGACTCAATTTGGCGTTTAATGTAGCTGAGGAATTTGGAAAATTCCTTAATAGTTGCAGTTTACCCAGAAAAACATAATGAAAACATTTTTGTAGTTTGGTTTGCGACTGTTTCCTTTATTTAATAGGGTGTCATTATCATTTATGTCAAGCGTAACAACTTGAAGCTAAATTTGCTTTTGGACCACAACTCCAATGAGCTTTAGACGCTAGTCCCGCAAAAGATGTCGCTACCTTTGTAGTCCTCTTAGAACTTGTTAAATCTTCGGATCTGATGCGATAGCAAAACCTTTTTATTTTGATGATTGGACTGCAAAGTAAAGGTGAATATATTAAAAGCTCTTTCTGATGAAATGCATGTAGTCTTTAAATTATGCAAATTGTGTAACAAGGTTAATGAACATTTATATTCATATTCACTGTTGCATGCGGCCCTCAATAAAAAAAAGTTTGACACACTTGCGTTAAAAACAATAGAGAAATGTGTGACCTATATTTTGCAAAATGAAATTCAAAATAAGTCGAAAAATGCATGAATTAAAAAGTAACCCAAAGAAAATCACTGAATGACATTTTTTTTTTAAATGTATTTTGTTAAATAGCGACATGAGCACACTTGCGGTGTACCGTTGTGAATACAAACTGAATGGTTCAAAAACGTCTTGAGTAGAGCGAATAATTGTCGTTGAATTTTTATACTGTCTGACCGCAGTGGAGTGTTTTTCCTGGATTCTCATGGCGGCGGCCTCAACAGTTTTAGCCAGCACAAAAAGATGTTTTGATGCACAGATTGGCTTCATATTTCAACATTATGAGGACAGCTAAGTATACAAACAAACAAAACTATAAGTAAATATATCAAAACACAACTTCATTTTGTATCATCATCCTGAGATGTAAAATGTTGCGCGTTACTGACACTTTGAGTAACCAGACCTGGGAATTTCCAAGTTGAGGCACTCCTGGGGGATGTGAACAATGTTTAACTTCACAACTTTCAAAATTAGACAACCAAATAAATGCAGCTAGTCTGGAAGTTTGACCGAAACTAAACACTAGTCATGATTTTTGTATTATTACATGACATGGTGTGTTTTCATGCGCACACTAAAAGCAGGAAACATTAAATTTTTTTTGTAAAACATGAACACCATAATTGAATCGACGCACAGGCTTTTTATATTTTTATGGTGACAAATCAAGCAAAAAGCTCCGACTACTGGAATGACGCAAAATCCAAAGATGAAACAAATGCAACAGGAAAATGCTGCAAATGTCATAGAAACGCAAATTCACTGGACAAAAATAACAGACCAGCGCTCATCATCCATGTCGGTGGGTCCCAGAGTGTCAAACGCATCTCCATTGAGGGCCACATCTTAAGTCATGGCTGCCTGTGAGAGTCAATATATATTATTCTAAATGTATAATCACCTTGTAATGTTATTACACAATTGCTTATGCATTGATTTTTTATTTTACATACACATTAATGGATAACCTGCTTTGTAATATGGTATATTAGTCACATAATCAGATAACAAAATTAAAAAAAAAAACAATGTCAAAGTTGTCAGCAAATACATCGAATAAAAAAGATGCAGTACTTTATTTTTTGGGATTTATTTAGTTGTATTTTTATTTATTTTAAATACTTTTACTTTGAAGTACTTAATTGACACATTTTTTGCAGGCTTTTGTGGGGTGTCTAAATTGATGTGGCGGGCCATGTCTGGCCCCCGGGTCTTGCGTTTGACCCCTGTCCTTTTTATAACCTGGGTTTTTGACATTTTCCCGACCAGGGGCCCCTAGACTGAAGTAGACTCGGAGCAGGAACCCCCTACTTGTATATCTTATGTACAATTGTTTTAAATTAACCCAGTCCTATAGGGACCTTGTTTTTGTGCAATAGTAACCTAAGGTGCAAAGGTAAATACAGGTGGTCCTTGTGTTATGCACTAGTTGCGTGCCTAAAAGTTGAGTTTTTGTGTGAATTGAATCTTATTCCTAAAATATACAAATCTTGCAGTAGGGCTGGGCGATATGGCCTTTTTTAATATCTCGATATTTTTAGGCCATATCGCGATATACGATATATATCTCAGTATTTTGCCTTGGCCTTAAATGAACAGTTGATGATTCTATGTGTCTACATTAAAACATTCTTGTTCATACTGCAATAATATATGCTTTTAAACTTTCATGCAGAGAAGGAAATCACAATTAAGTCAGTTCACCAAAACTGTATTTATTAAAGTTATAAAGCAGTTGCACAAACATTCATGTGATTTCCAAAACAGAAAGTGCAAGATTGACATTTTAAGTGTCAAATATAAATGAGCTTCATAATAGGAAATCAAATAGTATTCGTCCTTTGCTATGTGGTAGTTTAAATGATGCTACATATTAGCAGTGATGCTACTTTTTATAGCAACGCTTTTGGCCAACACTTGACAAATTACAGTTGTCTGTTCGACATATTCCCACTTGAAGCCAAACTACCGCCAGACGATGGACCCCCTGCTGTTTTTATTGGGAATTAATTCTTCCTTTATTCACACCTTTCTCTCGTATTACCAATCGCATGGCTTGGCTAGCATCACAGCTAACATTACCCATGCTGCTACCTCTCTGCTGGGCGAGGGCGTATACGTGTGTGACGTATGGCATGACAGTATGTGACGTATGTAAGAAAGTGCGCTTGTCTGTGAGGAGACACAGGAAAGAGCGAGGAGAGCCTGTCATGTAATGCCCGCAGCTAAAAGCAACTGCGTGAGAACGTATACTCGAATATCACGATAGTCATTTTCTATATCGCACAGAGTTGTATCGTGTATATCGCCCAGCCCTATGTTGCAGTATTTTCCACACTGTAGAGAACACCGAGATATTTAAATTTTACAAGAAAAAATCCTATCCTAACCGCACCGGACTACAAGCTGCAAATATATACATTGTGAAATGTAGTTATATACACAGAAATATTTTGTAAATGTTTATTTACATACCTTGTTTCCAAACTGTCTGTAACACGGCAGTAAAACTGTCCAAGTAAAACACAAGTCATCGTTATTGACCCATTAGCTGCGCAAGCTAGCTGTCCAATCATCTAAAGAACCTCAATAACTCCACGGTGATGTTTTGGTAAATTTACTAAGGAATTTGTGAAACTGAAACAATAAAAAAAGAATGCCATTGAAAGTTAATCATACTAATAACACAGACACTCATAAACATGTTAGCTAATGCTAACAAAGCTAGCTTCATTACTATTTGATACCAGGTACAAATATGCGTGAAAACACTCCTACAGAGATCACACATGGGATAGTTTAGTCAGTATGAATTGTTTTAGGTATATTGTAAAGTTTCCAAACGTTGCTTGGAGTGATGAAGAAGCCATACGAGTAGAAATACTATAGATGTCTAGAAGACCGAACAGGAACTGTATTTACAGAAGGCTTAAAAGGGGGGGAAAAGTAAACAGAATGGCTTTGCAGTACCTGCAGTGAGCAAACTTGTCCAAACATGGCGCCATAGCACAATTGTTTAGTTTTTTTAACTATTAACAAGACAGAAGAGCACTGCAGCACAATAACCCATATTTTCAATGTATCAGGAAATAAATCATACATGGTGAGATGACGGAACATATATCCCTGCCAAAAATCCAAACATTGACAAATAGGAGACTTATAGTATAAGTAAAGAAGAGCAGGCAGCAGCTCACACGTTCTCTTACTTTCTGTAACCTCCAGGAAGAAATGTCAGCCATCTTGAAAAATGTTCAAACTATAAAATTACATGGAGCTTGGAATTGTTTTTATTTAAATGTTCGCAATACTTCAGGGTTTCGCAGGAGGAAACCTTACGACGTGTTTAGTCCATAAAGTTATAAAATTAAGATTTATTAGATTTTGAAATGCAAATGTCTGCGCTCTTCTAAGACATGTATTAAAGGGGATTCTGAAATTACTGGAAATTAACCACATTAGTGCTGCATAAAACATGTCGCTTCTTGTCCCACGTTTCCTAAACAAAAAAAGTTGAGTTGACAGAAGTGATTATACGTAAGTTCCGGGTAGGTTTTACGGAATCTGCTGTTTGTTTTATCTGTTTTTTTTAAGTCAAACTCTTTGTAATTCATGTCTTAGCTGTATAGCTGGCGATATCTCTTTTTGAGGGCAGTGCAGACCTAAAACTTGGGCCTCCCCACTTACCTGATGGAGAAATCGGACACCACTTGATTGGCATGAGTGCGAACAACCGAGTGTTTAAGCTGAGACAAGAAAGAAGTGGGAGTATTCCGATTAGGCCTCAGAACGTATCACAGTACTGTTGTTTGGAAGCGACGAACCATAATTGCAATCAGAGGACCTGCAGCCCCAGGCTTGCTTATTTTCAGTCTTTCATTCAGTTCAAATCACGTGCCTGCAATAAAAAAAAAACAAGCTGCAGACCAGGCGACTACAGGAATGTCAGCAAAAACACGGAAATACAATACATTTATTTTCGTGTGATAATATCACTTACACGTTAATAAAATACCAAAAAAATAGGATTCAAACAAAATGTGTTGAACACACTCACTCCTCAGCCGCAGGTAATTGGCGATCAGGAACACCAATACAAGCTAGCATAGTTAGCATCATCTAGCTAGCTTTCTTGTCGCCACTGTTAACTCTGAGCTACATGGTTGACAACTTTCTTTTTTGCTGCTCATCCTGTTTGGATGATTTCAGTCCAAATACTGTTAGTTGTAGAGCAAGGGTGTCAAACTCAAATACAGAGTGGGCCAAAATTTAAAACTGAACAAAGCTGCGGGCCAAGGTTGAACAAATTAACCTTTTAGTAGGGACCCAAACAAGTTTTGCATTGAATATTGAAGAAGCAAGGCTTATATAACTTTACAGTGACATGCAAAATCGAGTTTCAAAAAATTCAAAAATATCAAAGGGATATCAATCCATCCATCTTCCTCCGCTTATCCGAGGTCGGGTCGCGTGGGCAACAGCCTAAGCAGGGAAGCCCAGACTTCCCTCTCACCGGCCACTTCGTCTTGCTCTTCCCGGGGGATCCTGAGGCGTTCCCAGGCCAGCCAGGAGACATAGTCTTCCCAACGTGTCCTGGGTCTTCCCCGTGGCCTCCTACCGGTTGGACGTGCCCCAAACACCTCCCTCGGGAGGCGTTCGGGTGGCATCCTGACCAGATGCCCGAACCACCTCATCTGGCTCCTCTCGATGTGAAGGAGCAGCGGCTTTACTTTGAATTCCTCCCGGATGGCAGAGCTTCTCACCCTATCTCTAAGGGAGAGTCCCGCCACCCGGCGGAGGAAACTAATTTCGGCCGCTTGTACCCGTAATCTTATCCTTTCGGTCATGACCCAAAGCTCATGACCATAGGTGAGGATGGGAACGTAGATGGACCGGTAAATTGAGAGCTTTGCCTTCCGACTCAGCTCCTTCTTCACCACAACGGCTCGGTACAACGTCCGCATTACTGAAGACGCCACACGGATCCGCCTGTCGATCTCACGATCCACTCTTCCCTCACTCGTGAACAAGACTCCTAGGTACTTGAACTCCTCCACTTGGGGCAGGGTCTCCTCCCCAACCCGGAGATGGCATTCCACCCTTTTCCGGGCGAGAACCATGGACTCGGACTTGGAGGTGCTGATTCTCATTCCGGTCGCTTCACACTCTGCTGCAAACCGATCCAGTGAGAGCTGAAGATCCCGGTCAGATGAAGCCATCAGGACCACATCATCTGCAAAAAGCAGAGACCTAATCCTGCGGTCACCAAACCGGAACCCCTCAAGGCCTTGGTTGCGCCTAGAAATTCTGTCCATAAAAGTTATGAACAGAATCGGTGACAAAGGACAGCCTTGGGGGAGTCCAACCCTCACTGGAAATGTGTTCGACTTACTGCCGGCAATGTGGACCAAGCTCTGGCACTGATCGTACAGGGAGCGGACCGCCACAATAAGACAGTCCGATACCCCATACTCTCTGAGCACCCCCCACAGGACTTCCCGAGGGACACAGTTGAATGCCTTCTCCAAGTCCACAAAGCACATGTAGACTGGTTGTGCAAACTCCCATGCACCCTCAAGAACCCTGCCGAGAGTATAGAGCTGGTCCACAGTTTCACGATCAGGACGAAAACCACACTGCTCCTCCTGAATCCGAGGTTCGACTATCCGGTGTAGCCTCCTCTCCAGTACACCTGAATAAACCTTACCGGGAAGGCTGAGGAGTGTGATCCCACGATAGTTGGAACACACCCTCCGGTCCCCCTTCTTAAAGAGAGAGACCACCACCCCGGTCTGCCAATCCAGAGGTACCGCCCCCGATGTCCACGCGATGCTGCAGAGTCTTGTCAACCAAGACAGCCCCACAGCATCCAGAGCCTTAAGGAACTCCGGGCGGATCTCGTCCACCCCCGGGGCCTTGCCACCGAGGAGCTTTTTAACTACCTCAGCGACCTCAGCCCCAGAAATAGAGAGTCCACCACAGATTCCCCAAGCACTGCTTCCTCATAGGAAGACGTGTTGGTGGGATTGAGGAGGTCTTCGAAGTATTCCTTCCACCTATCCACAACATCCGCAGTTGAGGTCAGCAGAACACCATCCGCACCATACACGGTGTTGATAGTGCACTGCTTCCCCTTCCTGAGGCGGCGGGCGGTGCTCCAGAAGCCGTCCGGAAGTTGTTTTCCATGGCTTCCCCGAACTCCTCCCATGTCCGAGTTTTTGCCTCCGCGACCGCCGAAGGCCAAGCGGTGTGCGGCTGTCGGTACCTGTCCACAGCCAAAAGGACCCGATAGGACTCCTTCTTCAGCTTGACGGCATCCCTCACCGCTGGTGTCCACCAGGGGGTTTTAGGATTGCCACCCCGACAGGCACCAACTACCTTGCGGCCACAGCTTCGATCAGCCGCCTCGACAAGGGATATCAAATAAAATTTAAATAAAAATGGAATGCCTCTTTTCTATTTGCAGCCTTCTGAGTAGGGCTGGGCGATATAAACGATATATCACGGGTTTGCCTCTGTGCGATATAGAAAATGTTTACCGTATTTCCTTGAATGTCCGCCGGGGATGTAATATGCGCCTGCCTAGAATTACTGCCGGGTAAAACTCGCTCCCCAAATTTATAAGCGCCGGGTCAAATTCGCGACGTCGCGAGTGACGCTTCCCCTGCCGTCATTTTTGAAATGGTGGAGGAGGTTGTTTTTGCTTTTACAATGTGTAAACCAGGGGCTTGTTCCACAGCCATACAGAACACACTGATTGTTGTGATATAAAACAACTTGAACACTCTTACTAATATGCGCCACACTCTGTGAACCCTAACCAAACACATTTCTGGAGAACATTGGCTCTGTAACATATTATAAACGCAACATAAGAATTACCCAGAATTCCAATGCATCCATGACTCTTGGCTATATTATACACCCGCTATTTACACTGTTGAGGTAGGCGGATTTGGGGGCACGTGTATAATATAGGTAATTCTTATGTTGCGTTTATAATGTGTTACAGAGCCAATGTTCTCCAGAAATGTTTATTCTTGTTTGGTTAGGGTTCACAGAGTGTGGCGCATATTAGTAAGAGTAATAAAGTTGTTTATATCACAACCATCAGTGTAAACTGTATGGCTGTTGACCAAGTATGCATTGCAATCTCGTATGAGAAGCAGTGAAATGCATGCGTCCTACCGGCATGCAGATAGAATGGTGTAAAGGTGGGCGCGATGACATGTTGTAGAACAGTGGTCCCCAACCACCGGGCCGCGGCCGCAGAATCACTTTTTTTTTTTTTCACACTCAATTTTTTACTGAATGCCATTGGTAAGCGCAGGGGTGAGAAGAGGTTTTATAATTATTAGCGCCTGCTTACTTTTACCGCATGCCTTGAATAAGCGCAGGAGTGTTAAGAGGTTTTAAATTAAGTAGCGCCCCGGTGGCTATTCAAGGAAATACGGTATATCGTAATATTAGAGTATACGTTCTCACGCAGTTGCTTTTAGCTGCGGGCGTTACACTACAGGCGTTTCTCACTCCTTCTCGTCTTTCCTTCTCACAGAGACGTAAAACAAGCCCACCTTCTTACATACATCACTTACTGTTGCGCGTGTAGCGTCAAACACTCTAGCCGAGCAGAGAGGTAGCAGCATGGGCAACGTTTGCTGAGGCAGGTCGTGCAAGCGGAGCGAGTTACATTACCAGAGAGAGAAGGTGCGAAACTGATCACAACTGGAAATGGAGGAAGAACAATTAATGCCCCAAAAAAACAGCAGGGGGTCCATCATTTGGCGGTGGTTTGGCACAAACAGCAATATGCAAAGTATGCAGCAGAAGTGTCGCTACAAAAGGTAGCAGTACTACTAATTTGTTATTTAATTTAAAAAGTCACCCGTGAGAGAATGAAGAGTACCGTATTTTTCGGACTATAAGTCGCAGTTTTTTTCCATAGTTTGGCCGGGTGTGCGACTTATGTGTGAAATTATTAACACATTACCGTAAAATATCAAATTGTATTATTTAGCTCATTCACGTAAGATACTAGATGAATAAGATTTCATCGGATTTAACAATTAGGAGTGACTGTTTGTTTGTTTGGTAAACGTATAGCATGTTCTATATGTTATAGTTATTTGAATGACTTACCATATGTTACGTTGACATACCAGGCACCTTCTCAGTTGGTTATTTATACGTCATATAACGTACATTTATTCAGCCTGTTGTTCACTATTCTTTCTTCATTTTAAATGGCCTTTCATACGTCTATTCTTGGTGTTAGGTTCTATCAAATAAATTTTCCCCAAAAATGCGACTGTTTTTTCCCTTCTTTATTATGCATTTTCGGCAGGTGCGACTTATACTCCGAAAAATACGGTATTTAATAAATACAGTTTTGGTAAATTGACTTAGTTGTGATTTCCATCTCTGCATGAACGTTTAAAATGAGCATATATTAATGCAGTATGAACAATAATGTTTTAATGTAGACTCATAGAATCATAATACTGCTGTAATTATATGCATCAAGTGTTCATTCAAGGCTAAGGCAAAATATCGAGATATATATCGCGACATAGCATAAAAATAGAGATATTAATAAAAGCCAATATCGCCCAGCCCTACTTCTAAATTAAATATCAAAATAAACTTTTTCCACAGGCTAATAATAAATTTGAAAATAAAATAACAATAATGAATGAATCAAATATTCAAGCTTGAAGTAGCAAAAGAAAGTGCATGAATAAAACTTTAATTATTGCTCAGTTTGCTACACTGATTTGCTTTAACACTGAATATGGAACAAGCAACGTTTTCATTCTTGTTTGGTGTGGTTTCACAGTGTGGCGCATATTTGTAACAGTGTTAAAGTTGTTTATGCGGCCACCCTCAGTGTGACCTGTATGGCTGTTGATCAAGTATGCCTTGCATTCATTTGTGTGTTTAGAAGCTGCGTATATCATGTGACAGTGGCCGGCACGCTGTTTGTATGGAGGAAAAGCAAACGTGCCGACCGGTTGTAGAGGATGCTAAATGCTGTGCCTTTAAGGCACGACCCCAATATTGTTGTCTAGGTAGAAATCGGGAGAATGGTTGCCCCGGGAGACTTACGAGAGGGGAACTGAAAATCTGCAGGGTTGGCAAGTATGAGTATTAGCGGTGAATGGAGTGTTGCAGCTGTATAATACCGGCGGGCCAGCTCTAATGTTAATTTGATATTACCTCAAGGGCCAAATGAAATTACACGGCGGGCCAAATATGGCCCGCGTGCAGGCGTTTGACACCCATGTTGTAAAGTATTTATTAGTAGCCAGCTAGAAGGTGTATTCTTTGATGAAGACAGAGGTCACAACACAGGAAGTGTATTATTTGAGGGACCGTGGCTACAGAATAGAGTTGCCAAATGCATGCATGTTATAGAATTTGACATTTTCAATGATAAAGTTAGTAAATGATCCAGTAAACATTGTGTGCTACAGAGGTTGATGGATGAGAATAAATTTTAAAGGTCAAATATAGTGTAGAAATGTAATCTGGATTAAAAAAAAAAAAAAAAAATACATTTCGTGCTTGCGTGGCAGCACTCGGTCTTTTTTTTTTTTTTTTTTTTTGGTTAGCTTTCCTCTTTTTGTCAAAGGTTGCTCACAGTACTAGCATGTGTAATGCTGTACAGAGTTCCCTCGTTAAACGCAGGGCTTATGTTCCAAAAAAATACCCGCTTTATGTGCAAACCCGGTTAAGTTTTTACATTGTTTTGTCTCTACAATAATGTGCAGTATGCTTTGTTTCATATGTTTTAAGGCTGTAAAACTCCTAACCACACACCTAATAAACTTTTCTCAGACAGGCATTAACATTTTCCCACATTTCTTTTGTTCAAACACTCTCAAAATTAAAACGTTCGTGGATTAATTAAAAATAATTACAGTACACTACTGTATTAAAGATTGAAACCTAATATTAAAACTTGTTTTAGGCCAAAACTTTTATTTGAGAAATAATGAGGCTAAGCGGTAAGAAATGATTAATAGTGACTGGCATATTTTACAGTTCCTCTGGGCTGTAGCCACTTTTTTGCATTCTGTAGTGTGCAGGGCACATGGCATGAAGATGATTGATTGGCTAAGGGACAGTAGACCATTGTCAATCAGGACGCAGAACACAATGCGCATTCATACGCTGGGGGAAAAAAAAGCACTGTACAAAATGAGACACACAAAACATATCTGTAAAGTGAACGGCGTTGTAGCGAGGGAATACTGAAGATGTAAATGAGCGTAGAGCAATGAGAATCCCTACAATAACAGCAGATCAAGAGAAATCTCGGTTTTGTGACCGCCAGATTCCGCAGAGACTCCTGACGAGTCCCTGTCCGCCGACGGCGAGCAGCCTGCATCCTCCGCCAAGACCGCTGATGCCGGCGAGTCCAAGGGGAGCGATGGCGAGCCGGCGGAGAATGGCGAAAAGGCGGACGACGAGGCCGCCGAGGAGGGACCAGAAAAAAAAGAGTAAGCTCCACGAGCGCCCGCCCAGCCGTCACACGGGGGATCGCTGCGATATTTCACTTTGATAGCACTTATCTACTCACATGATCCTTACCTCTGCTGGATAACAGCAGGCCGCCCACCCTTCTGCGGGATGTGGCGTTGCCTTTTCCGCTACCACTGGCTGCTAGTAAGTGGGAGTGGACGGCGATGATTTAGTCCTTAGTCACTGAGTCGTGTTCTTGACTGTGTTCTTGGTCAGCGCTAGCAGTCAGCCACTGATCCGCTCATTAAGACAAGATGTTCTCAAATTTTCAGTTTGTCTTCCCTGTCGGTGACAAACGGAAGTGACAAATGCAAGGACTGCGTGGCTGGCCAGTGCGCAACACACTGCTATGTTCCCCTACTAAGGTGAGGATGCGCTAGAGATAAGGGTGGGACCATCACAGTGAAATATCGCTCCTGGCCGCCGCCGAGCATGACACTCAATGCCTCCTACACTCCCCGCGCCCCTCCTCTTTTGTTCTTGTGTCCGCAGGTTGAAGGACGGCTACAAGTACAAGAAGGGCAAAGTCAAGAAGGTGAAGAGGACCATCCCGGCATGGGCAAGCGTCGCCAGTAGGAAAAAGCTCCCCGTTTCTAACTACGCCGGCACTCAGAATAGACTGGATCACCTCCTTATCGAAGCCATCACGGTGCGTACACAAATATCCTGTCTTTAGCTTAATAAATATTATTCAACAAACCAGTTTTCTTTTAAGTAATATAGAACTTCACCAGAGCTGTTATTATATGTAGGAATGTAGTTCATCATAGAACTGGAACACAGTGTTATTAAAGTATTGATTCTGAATAGAGTTGAATTGTACTGTGCCTTAAGACTCACAGCGCTATTAAAAATCATTAAAAGTCATTAAATGGAGTTTGCCGAAACGAAAATTGTAGGCCAGAACCAAAAGTCAATTTATGGAATGATAAATGAAACTACCGTATTTTTGGACTGAAGAGCGCACCGCAACATAAGCCGCACCCACTAAATTAGTGTGAAAATATTTTCCATATATTAACCGCACCGCAATAAGCCGCAGACATATACGTTGTCAAACGAGTTATTTTCACAGAGATGTTTTAAATGTTAATTTACATATTTGTTTCTAAACGGTTTCTGCAATGACTCCACGGTGATGTTTTGATGAATTTATTGAGGAGTTTGCAAAACCGAAACAATACAAAAAGAATGCCATTGTAAGTTAATAATACTAACACAGACATTCGTAAATGTGTTTGCATTTTAGCTAATGCTAGCTTGATTACATTACGATAGCACGTACAAATAGAATAGAATAAAAAGTACTTTATTGATCCCTGGGGGAAATTTAGCACCACAGTTCGCTAACAATAATAAATAATATATGACATATATATATATATATATATATATATATATATATATATATATATATATATATATATATATATATATATATATATATATATATATATATATGATATATTAATATATTCTACATTTAAGTGCAGTCAAGGAGGAACATATGCATTATACAGTCTGGTGGCTGTCGGTATGAAGGACCTGTGTCGTTCCGTGTTACATTTTGGGAGTCTGAGCCTTCCACTGAACTTGCTCATTCTCTCCGCAAGGTCTGAGTGTAGTGGGTGGGAGGTGTTGTCCATAATGGCTAGGAGTTTTGCCAGACTTCTCCTCTCTGACACCACCGCCAGAGAGTCTAGCTCCACTCCCACCATGTTACTGGCCTTCTCTACCAACTTGTCCAGTCTGTTTGCGTCCCTCACTCTCAGCCCGCTGCCCCAGCAAACCACGGCATACAAGATAGCGCCCGCCACCACCGACTCGTAGAACATCGTCAACATCTTTTTCTACAGACTTTGAAGTATCCTAGCCTCTTGAGGAAGTAGAGGCGGCTCTGTCCCTTCTTGTAGAGGGCCTCAGCGTGTTTTGACCCTTTCAGCTTGTTGTCGATGTGTAGTCCGAGGTATTTATAATCCTCAACCATGTCCACATCGACACCCCTGATGGAAACAGGGGTCGCCGGAGTACTCCTCCTTCTTCCCAGGTCCTTAACCAGCTCCTTGGTCTTAGCCACATTGAGCTGGAGGTGGTTCTTTCCACACCATGTGACAAAGTCCTCCACCAGTGCCCTGTATTCCTCAACTTCACCATCCTCAATACACCCCAGTATCGCAGAGTTGTCATCAGAAAACTTCTGAAGGTAGCAGGACTCTGATTGATAGTGGAAATCGGTGGTGTAAATGGTGAAGAGGAAGGGGGAGAGGACTGTACCCTGCGGGGCGCCGGTGTTGCTGACCAGCCTGTCAGACACACAGTCCTGCAGTCGCACGTACTGTGGTCTGTCAGTCAAGTAATCTACAACCCAGGGCACCAAGGGGGCCTCCACCTGCATCTTCTCTAACTTCACACCCAGTAGCCCAGGCCGTATAGTATTGAAAGCACTGGAGAAGTCAAACATGACCCTCACACTGCTTGCAGGCTTGTCCAGGTGGGTGTGGGCTCGGTTCAGCAGGTAGATGACTGCGTCCTCCACTCCCAGTCGTGGCCGGTAAGCGAATTGGAGTGGGTCCAGGTGGGGCTTGACTGTAGGGCGGAGTTGATCGAGGACCAACCTCTCCATGGTCTTCATGATATGGGAGGTTAGCGCCACCGGCCTGTAGTCCTTTGATGTGCTGGGTCGCGTGCACTTGGGGATGGGGCCCACGCATGAGGTTTTCCACAGTGTGGGGACTTTCTGCAGTCTAAGGCTCATGTTGAAGATGTGCTGGAGCACACCACACAGCTGTGGGGCGCAGGCTTTGAGCACCCTGGGTCTCACAGCGTCAGGACCCTAGGCCTTCCCTTCCAGCTTCTTCCTGTAGTTCTCCTTGGCCTCCCTGAGTTTGGTCTTCAGCGGCACCTGAACTCTTTTCACCTCCTCCCTGTTACCAGCATTGAATGCCCTCTTCTTTCCATTCAGTATGGCTTTGATGTCTTTGGTCACCCACGGCTTGTTGTTTGGGTAGCAGGTGACCGTCTTTGATGGGACATTTGAGTCAACACAGAAGTTAATATAGTTTGTGATGCACTCTGTGAGCCCGTCAATGCCCTCAGCATGAGGCTCCTTGAGCACCTGCCAGTCAGTTACCTCAAAACAGCCCTGTAGTGTCTCTTGTACCCCTTCTGACCACCTTCTCACAGTTTTTTTGGTCACAGGCAGTCTTAACCAGAGGCACATAACAGGGGTTGAGGTAAACAAGGTTGTGGTCTGACCGGTCCAGCTCTGGGAGTGCTATGGAGCTATACGCATCCTTGATGTTTGCGTACAGCAGGTCCAGGATGTTATTTCCTCTGGTGTGGCAGCTAACATACTGAGTGAAATTGGGTAATGATTTGTCCATAGTAACATGGTTAAAATCCCCTGAGATGAGGATGAGAGCTTTCGGGTGCTGGGTTTTGTAGTCTGGCTATGGATCTGTGGATGACGTCACTGGCAGCTGCAGCGTTAGTAGAGGGGGGCTATATACCGCCATGATTATAACATGCGGAATCTCACTGGGCAAATAATATGGTCTGAGTCCTACTACTAACATCTCTATATTCGGGTCACAGTGGCGCTCTTTTATTATAATATGACCGGGATGACAATATTTCTTATTGATAAACAAAGCAAGCCCCCCTCTTTTCCGCTTGCCGTTGGTTCGGTCCCGGTCAGCGCGCACCATTTCAAAGCCGTTTCTAGAGACGTAACGATCCCGGAACATCGTCGTGCAGCCACGTCTCAGTAAAACACATTAGGCTACACTCACAATATTCTTTCTGACTACCGGCAAGCACCGACAACTCATCCATTTTGTTTGCCAAAGAGTGCACGTTACCCATGATGACGGAAGGAAGATATGGCTTGTATCTCCTTCTCTCCCTCCTCGCTTCAGCCTTCTTCTGTCTCGAGCGTCTCCCTTTCCGTCGACATCCACGAACACCTCCATAAGTCCTTTTTAGCTCCTCCGGGATCTGGTTAGTTAGCGCCGGGTCCGTTAGCTGGATGCTAATTGGTGCCCCTAACAACAACTGTTCCCTGGTGTAGATGAAAGAGCCTTTCCACTGTTGTTGCCCGTTTTGAGCTTGTCAGTAGCGTTCCCACCGTCAGTAAGACGAACAAAACACTTCTAAACTGCATTCATTGGTGAGATCTTACACTCTAAGCCAGAAAGTAAATGTAAAGTAAATGTAAAAATATAAAGTACAAAAACGAACAAAGAACAAAAACAAGAGACAAGGACGGAGCGAACGGCAGCAGCGGCCGTCTAGATCGACGCATGCGCTTATGCATGACAACAGTCCTACAGACATCACACATGGGACGCTTTAGTAAGTATGAATTATTTTAGTTACATTGTAAAACTTACACATTTTTTGGGGGGAGTGATGAATGAAGACTCCGTACGAGTAAAAAACAGTATGAACTGCAATTGTACTTCCGTTTGAGATGTCTAAATGGAATGACACTGCAGCGAGCGAACTAGTCCAAAAGATGGCGCCAAAGCACAACACGTGGTTTTAGTGAACTTGCTTTGTTTTTTGCATTGCATTTAAAAAAAAAAAAAATTGAACGCTAAATGAAAATTAATTCAATCTCTTTGCCGTCATCTCTAAATTGCTGCGTCTTTGTCTCTGGCTTTCAAACGGGAAACAAGGTTCATCGCTCTCAGCACAAACTGCCAGCACGTTTATTCCACAGTGGAATTACATGTACTAAAGACCAACTGTTGAGTTTCCAGTTTTGTCAACCATTTTGTCGCTCTCTGCAGCACTTATCTTAGTTTCTATCGAACAGTAGATGTGAAGATAGTTGCAGTTTTGGGACACTAGAGGGCAGTCGTGTATCAGCTATTGAAGCTACTAGTTTTGCCGAGACATTGGAAGTTTCAGGATGTTGCCACACTGTATTAAAACCAACAAAACTAAAGACAAATGTCTGTTATTGAGTTGATGTATCAAGATATCGTAGTTTCTCTTCACTCCATCCAGAGAATCCACAGCGACATAGCAAGATGGCGCAACCAAACTTGAAACTTTTACATGTTTATCTGTTAGCGTGTCCTTCCCATTGATCATTTCCTGTGTTGCAAATGTCTATGTTGGTGCAACCAACCTTTCTTTGTAACGTCCAATTTCTATTCAACATAAAATATATATTTATCGTACACATTGATTATTGATATCGTCTCTATCGTGGTATACCGTATATTGATATAGTTGTATCTGCCCAGCCAGTCTTAAATTAATGATACAATTATTTTTTCTTGTTAGTAATATTTTGTACTGTTATAATCTTTTTGTGATTACTGTTATTTCTTACAGTAATAAACACATTTAAAAGGAATGTCTGTTTTTATACATTTTTTTGTAATGAGTCAAAGCATAATAATCGTGATTGTTACTCAGACTACAACCAGGATTGTTGCATCCCTCCCCTGTAAGTAGAGGTACCACTTCAATGTTATAACCTGCTCATGTTTTTTTAATTGGCAACTTTATCTCTGGTACCCTTCTTTGACAAACAAAAAGTAAAAGAAATAAAATTCGCAATGTTATGAAAAAATATATATTTTCCCCCTCAGCCGTACAACCATTTTATTACATTTACCTTATTTTCTGGACTATAAAGCGCATCGGTATATAAGGCACACCCACCCACTGAATTAAAAAATAAGTATACTTTTCCATATACTAGCTGCACCGGACTACAAGTTGCAGATATATACGTTGTGAAATGAGTTATTTACACAGAAATATTAAGTACATGTTTATTTACATACCACAATTGTTTCCAATCAGTGTCTGTAACACGGCAGTAAAACGGCTGACCAAACAAAGCAGAAGTCATGGTCATGGACTCACTAGCTGCACAAGCTTGCCCTCCAATCAGCTAAACAGACACAATAACACCATGGTGATGTTTTGTTGCATTATAAAAGTGAAACAATACAAAAGGAATGCCATTGTAAGTGAATAATACAGACTCACGTTAATGTGTTAGCATGTCAGCTAGTGCCAACACGCTAGCTTCATTACATTATGATAGTAGGCACAATTATGCATGAAAACACTCCTACAGACATCACACATTGGACGCTTTAGTAAGTAAGTTTTACGAACGTTCCTTGGACTGATGAAAGAAGAATCCATACGAGTAAAAACGCTATGGACGGCTATAACACGAAACAGCACTTCTATGTCCGGTTCAAAGCTTTAAACGGCAGAAATTTGCATTTACTTGATATCACATGCAGTGAGCAAACTGGTCCAAAAGATGGCGCCACAGCATTTAAGTGTCTTTGCATCTGTTTAAACACTTTTTGCTTTATGGCTGTCAGCGAAGAAAAATCCATAAGACAGCCAAACTGTTTTTTTTAAGCCACAGGTTTCAAAGCGCAGAAAAAAGTGGAGGCATACATTAAAGTCATTCTCCTGGAACCAATCTCCGCTCACATCATTCAGCTGTTAAGTCCTTGATGGCTTCGTAGGTAACTAAGGTGTTTCCTTGTGCAGTCCTACAATCACAGATCTGGCGTGTCCTACCAGTCGGTCATGAAGTACATTGTGAAAAAGTGCCCTGACATGGAGCTGGACAAGAAGAAGTTTCACATCAAGAAAGCAATGAAGAAGCACCTGGAGAAGGGGACGATCAAGCAGGTGACTTGAACAACACTGTAAAATAAAAACGCTCCAAGTAGGTTATCTCAAACATATTTCCTCTCCTCTGTGACAGCTGAAAGGCAAAGGCCTCTCGGGAACCTTCGCCCTCGGGAAGCAGCCTCCCGCGTCAAAGGTGAGTGCCAAAGGAAGTGATGTCACCAGCGAACGTGGCGTGGGTGGTGACTGCCTGCTCGTATGACTTTGGCTTTAGAAGGCTGGTGCCAAGCAGGAGCTCCTAGGAGACGCTCTGCCGCTCATCATCACACGTCTGTGCGAGCCCAAGGAGGCTTCTTACAACCTGATCAAGAAATACCTGGAGAAGCACTTCCCCAGTCTCAACATTGACAACAGGTGCGTTGAATGTTGGTGTCCCTTAGAGATGTATTATTCAACAATGTGAAATCTGTGCATTTATTTATTAACATGGAGCTCGGCAACCCGCAGCTCTTAAGCGCCGCCCTTGTGGCTCCTAGAAGCTCTTTAAAAACATAATAAAAATGGAAATTTTGGGGGGAAATGTGTTTTTTGTTTGAACTTGGTTTCTTTAGGAAGACAAACATGACACACACCTTCCTAAATGTTAGACATCCCACTTTATATTAAATACGCTTCACTGATGAGAGTATTTGGCCAAATCCTAAAGAGAACTCTTTGAAACCTGCAGATGCTTTGATTATAAAGAAAATAAATGTTGAAGACTTTGTCGCACGCTTCCTGCTCAGGCCCGAAGTCCTGAAGTCGGCCCTGCTGAAGGCGGTTGAGCGTGGACAACTGGAGCAGATCACTGGGAAAGGAGCCACTGGGACCTTCCAGGTAGTCTTCCCCATTGCTGAACATTTTATACAGGGTTTCCAGGCCATTAAATGGATGAAGGCCTCAAATGACATGAAAAAACATTAATTCAATGTCCAGAGACAGTAAAAAATAATACAATTGTAGGACTAAGTTGATAAGTCAATAAATGAAATGATAAATGAAAAAGAACTCAGTACCTTTGCTACATCTTCGTCTCTGGCTGTCAAACTCTGTATCGCTCTCAGCACTTGACTGTTTTATCTGGCTTCATTGGCTTCCAATCAAATTTCACAGTGTTTTAAGATTTTAGTCCTGCCTTTTCCCTTCGTTGCAAAGTGAAGCTCTGATTTGTTGTCCCCCTACACTTTGGTCTTCAGGCCAGGGTCTCCTAAAGATCCTTAAAACTAATTTTAAGGGAGACCTGGCATTGCAGACTGTAGGCCCGAGACTCTGGAAGAACTTGAACCAGTCCCTCCGTGAAAAAAAACAAACATTTGAAGACTTTGGTTTTCACAAAAGCTTTTAGTTAATGGATTTTTAGAAATGTAAAAACCTCTCTGTGTGTGTGTGTACATATATATATTAGGGGTGGGCTACGATTAAAAAAATTAATCAGAATTAATCGCACTACTTCTCTGATTAATCACGATTAACTGCATTGTACACGCAAAACAACAATGAATTCAAAAGTAGTGTAGTGCACCTTTATGGGAATATTCTCCCATATGAACAAAAGCGCCAAAACATTTGTTGTGCAAACACAATTTAAATCAGTACTTGTTAAACAGTAGCAGTTAAATAGCATATTTTATGAAAATCAACTAAAAAAATGTAAATACAAACATTCACACTTATTGCCACTGCCAGAGTATTTAAGTTATCCTGTTTGTTATGGAAAATAAATATAATCCACATACAAATCTCTGAGCCACAACCATAATATCTGAACAGGCAATTTCTGAGGTAACAGCAGAAACATTTTCTTTTATGAGGGAAAAAGAAAAGAAAGGGTGAAGCACAAAACACTTAACTGCTGGGGACTAGAATGTAAAGTCTATGTTAATGGAGTTCCTTCAGTGAATCTCACTCAGCTCGGTGCAGTTTGTTCATTCTTAGAACTTGACGGCATATAATTTTAAATGTACTGCCCTATGAATTAAAGTGCCAAAACATTTTCTGTGCTAACACACTTTTAACACTGTATAACTTGAGTGACGTGCCCAGTGCATATTTCAGCATAATGCCTCTCCTCTCTTTTCATAATACAAACTGTAGACAGAGCATGTGAATGCAGCACCCACTTTTCATCAAAATAATGCACTGTAACTCCGAGGTAATTATGCTTACCGATTGATGTCCAGTAGTCCCCACTGAGAGCAACTACAGCTGCACGTTGTAAAGATGTCACTCTCTCCTTTTCATACAACTCGTGTAATTTTCGTGCGATGGTGTCTTGATGGCGGCTCATACGTGATGTCACTTGTTGTGATTCGCACAATGTTTCTCAGGCTGGCATCTTCCACAACACTTATATGCCTAAAGTTTGGAAAATATCCACTTCGCTATGGCATTTGTCAGCTTCTCTTGCTCTCTATACTTCTCCCGCTTGCTCGCATCAACAGTGTGCTTCGCTTGAAGGGGATATTTTAGACTGGAAGTACTCCTGTGATAAGAAAATTCAGCTTGTCAGTGGCTACAAACCACTTTGCTTCTGTCAAATCCGCCGCCTGGAAGTACTTAATAATAAAAATGACCCTGTATAAGTTCTGTTGCGTTACCCTTCTACTCCATGCTTGTTTTGTTCTCTTCCGCGTTCTTCCTTCCTTTTCCGCAGGAGCCAGCAATAGGCGTTAACAAAATAATAGCATATAAACAACATACGCAATTGCGCGATAAAATAATTGTCGGCGTTAATAGATTGATGAGTTAACTCAAAATTAACGCATTAACTTGCCTACCCCTAATATATATATTTATATATTAGGGCTGGGCAAGTTAATCGTTAATTTTGAGTTAACTCTTCAATCTATCCACATCGCTATGGCATACATATATATATATATATATATATATATATATATATATATATATATATATATATATATATATATATATATATATATATATATTAGGGGTGTGGGGAAAAAATCGATTCGAATACTAATCGCAATTCTCACGTTGTGCGATTCAGAATCGATTGTCATTTTTTTTAATCAATTTTTTAATAATTAAAAAAAAAAATTTTTTTTTTTTTTTATTTTTTTTTTTTTTTATTACTCTAACAATGCAATCCAATTGAAAAACCAAACCTGGCCCAGCAACACTCAGAACTGCAATAAACGGAGCAATTGAAAGGAGACACAAACACGACACAGAAAAAAACCAAAATTAGTGAAACAAAAATGAATATTATCAACAACAGTATCAATATTAGTTATAATTTCAGCATAGCAGTGATTAAAAATTCCCTCATTGTCATTATCATTAGACATTTATAAAAATTAAAAACAATAGTGTCACAGTGGCTTACACTTGCATCGCATCTCATAAGCTTAACACACTGTCCAATGATTTCACGAAGATAAAATAAGTCGTATTTTTGGTTCGTTTAATAGTTAAAACACATTTACACTATTGCAATCAGTTGACAAAACATTGTCCTTTACAATTATAAAAGCTTTTTAAAAAAAAATCTACTACTCTGCTAGCATGTCAGCAGACAAGGGTAGACCCTGCTGAAATCCTATTTAATGAATGAATACAGAATCGGAAAAATAGTTTTTGAATCAAGAATCGCGTTGAATCGAAAAAAATCGATATATAATCAAATTGCGACCCCAAGAATCGATATTGAATCGATTTTTATATATATATATATATATTCCTCACTATAAGGCGTACCTAAAAACCAAACATTTTCTCAAAAGCTGACAGTGCGCCTTATAATCTGGGGCGCCTTATATATGGACCAATATTGAGCCACAACAGGTCTCACAACTACAGTAAGCAGCCCACCCGCCAATTTCATTTTCCCCCGTAGGAGAAAAAGCGCGCGGTGCATGCTGGGATATATGACTGCGCCAGGCCGTGCCGTTTCATTTCCATTTGTGTGTTTGAATGTAAAGACCCCAAAATGGCTCCTATTGAGAGACATGATTTCAGGAAAGCAGGAATAGTCACTGACCTGCTAGACAACAGCAGCGACACTGACTCCATTAACGACGTCTCGAAATAGTGCAAAGCAATAACAATACATCAATAACTCAACGTTGCTCAAACGTTAGTCACACAACAAACAAAATAAACATGTAAAGCTCACTAAGTTATTCCTCATCCATGAATCCCTCGAATTCTTCTTCAGTGTCCGAATTAAACATGCCACAAGAGATCTCGCAACTATGGTATTCAGCCGTCTATCTTATTTTCCCCCGTAGAAGAAGTACGCGGTGCATGCTGGGATATATGACTGCGGGAGGCGTGCCGAGTTTAAACTCAAGGTGACTGATCAGTCACACAGTAGAACACGGGAATTGAGCAGCAGCAAAAAAAATTTACATTAACAGCAGTGACACTGACTCATTTAATGACGACTTCGACAAGACGGAGCTAGGCGTTTTGGATGCTGTATTTGCCCAACTGTTTTATTCGAACACTGAAAAAGAATTGGAGGGATTCGTGGATGAGGAATAACTTAATAAAATGAGCTTTACATGTTTATTTTGTTGTGTTGTGTGATATTATCGTTTGAGCAACGTTGAGTTATTGATATATTATTGCTTTGCACTATTTCGAGTGTTACTATATTGTGATTGCACTAACGTTTGATTTACCGTAACAGTGTCAGACTTTTTTACGTGTTTATTAAATCGGGGAAAATAATAAAACAGCTGTTTATTCGTTTTGGGAGTGAACGGAGTTGTCAGAACGCTGGTCTGTAATCTATTAATAAAGTTTTACTGACCTATCTCACTGTTTTGTTGAATTTCCCTTTAGCGGAGCTCCATCTAAAGCAGGAGTGTCAAACTCAAATACAGAGTGGGCCAAAATTTTAAACGGAACAAAGCCGCGGGCCAAGATTGAACAAATTAACCTTTTAATAGGGACCCAAACAAGATTTGCATTAAATATTGAACAAGCAAGGCTTATATAACTTTAGTGACGTGCAAAATCCAGTTTCAAATAATAATAATAAAAAAAAATATCAATGGCATATCAAATACAATTTTAATAAAAATGTAATGCCTTTTTTTCTATTTGCAATCTTCTGAGGTAAATATCAATTTTTTTCCACAGGCTACTAATACATTTGAAAATAAAATAATAATGAATTAACCAAACATTCAAGCCTTGAAGTAGCAAGAGAAAATGCATGAATAAAACGTTAAATATTGGTCAGTTTGCTGGAAGTTTCCGGGAAGAGTTAGTGCTGCAAGGGGTTCTGAGTATTTGTTCTGTTGTTACGGTGCGGATGTTCACCTGAAATGTTTGTCATTCTTGTGTGGGTTCACAGTGTGGCGCATATTTGTAACAGTGCTAAAGTTGTTTATACGATGACCCTCAGTGTGACCTGTATGGCTGTTGACCAAGTATGCCTTGCATTCACCTGTGTGTGTGTGTGTGTGTGTGTGTGTGTGTGTGTGTGTGTGTGTGTGTGTGTAAAAGCCACAAATATTATGTGACACGCTGTTAGTATGGAGGAAAAGCGGACGTGACGATAGGTTGTAGAGAACGCTTAAGGCAGTGCCTTAAATGCACGCCACCAATATAGTTGTCCAGGTGGAAATCGGTAGAAATTCGGGAGAATGGTTGCCCAGGGAGATTTTCGGGAGGGGAAATGAACTTCGGGAGTCTATCGGGAATATTCGGAGGGTTGGCAAGTATGAGTATTAGCGGTGAATGCGGTGTTACAGCGGCACCGACGCTGTATAACACCGGCGGGCCAGCTCTAGTGCTAAATTGATATTGCCTCAAGGGCCAAATTAAATTACACGGCGGGCCAGAGTTTGACACCCATGATCTAAAGCAGGGGTCGGGAACCTTTTTGGCTGAGAGAGCCATGAAAGCCAAATATTTCAAAATGTATTTCCGTGGGAGCCATATAATAGTTTTTAACACTGAATACAACTAAATGCGTGCATGTTTAAGTAAGACCAACATTTTTAGAGCATGGTAAGTTTCTTTTTCTTTTTAATAAAATTGTTATTCTAAAAGTTAACCAATAATAAGTATAATACTTCTTACCATTAATGCGACATCTTGAACAGGTGCGATAGAAAACGGATAGTTGAATTAAAATGCATGAGAATGTTTTATAATTTGAAGGTTATTTTTAACACTGTGATTACCAGCGGAATTATTAATTACTTATCGTGTTAAGCAATGTCAGCTAAGATTTATCTGAGAGCCAGATGCAGTCATCAAAAGAGCCGCATCTGGCTCTAGAGCCATAGGTTCCCTACCCCGATCTAAAGGATGCATAACGTAACCCCAGCCTCTACTGTAGCATCTATTCTATGCGCCTTATAATGCGGTGAGCCTTATATATGAACAAAATTATATAATAGGCCATTCATTGAAGGTGCGCCTTATAATCCGGTGCGCCTTATAGTGCGAAAAATACGGTGTATATATATAGTTTTAAAAAAAAAATTTAAATGCACTTCCTAGAAGACGTTCTAAGGCGGGCTTTGTAAACCGTAAAAATTATGTAATAAGCTTTGTCTTTACATTTTTTTCAAATTATGTGCATAGAAATAATTTTTCCCAGATTTTCAAACCAAACATAAGAAATCGAAACAGAAGTACCATAAGGAAATAAAATTATGCAAGGTATTTTAAGGAAATGGAAGGAAAAATAAATTAAAACATCATATTACTTTTTTTTAAAATTTTGTCTTTATACTAATATATTTTAGTATGTGGGAAGTTTTTAATGACCTTTGTTTTCCTTTTGTCATCACTGGTAAATGCTGGTGCAAAGCTAGATTTTTTTGGGATGTGCATGTACGCAGGGCAAGGAACATGACAGATGCCTTGCTTTTGCTAAACACACACGCCTATTACACAATAAGGCTGCAACTAACGATTATTTTGATAGTTGATTTAGTTGACTAATCCGATCATAAAGCATATACTTATTTAATGGCTCTAATTTTTCTATCAACCTAAATGGAGCTAAGTTATTTTAGACATGTCCTTACGAACAACAAAGATGACTAATTTGTAAATATTTATTTATACTTTTACTGTGCTGCTCATTCAGCAGTTAGAAATGTTAAAATGTTGTCCCTTTTTAAAAGAAAGCTAAACAACAAAACACCGAATTTAATTTCCTCCAAAAGAAAATAATTTTGTGATGCTTAAAAAGCTGCACACTGGTATTTTAACTATTGATTAAGTCTTGGCAGTTTTAGCACTGTAATAGACTCAATGTATAAAATTATATCTTTGATCAATTTTTCAAATGTTGGCTACTCAATGGATTGTTTGTTTGTTATGATACCTCTGCATTGTGTTAAATATTCTGATACCTCTGCATTGACGACATTGCAAATTGAGGCTGCTTTAAAAAGTACTCAATTGATGTAAACCAGGGGTATCAAACTCTTTTTTTTTTTTTTTTTTTTTTTTTTATTTTATTTTTTTTTTTAGATAGGGGGGCACATGGAGAAAAATCTACTCACAAGTGGGCCAGAATGCTAAAATCACGGCACAATAACATAAAAGTAAAGACAACTTCAGATAATTATCTTTATTAAAAAATGGAACAAGCACATTCTGAAAATGTACAAATCATGTTGTTGTTTTACATTTACATGTTGCGGTTAATAGTATTCTATCTTTATTTGTCGTTATTTATATTTTCTGAATAAATGATGTGATAATGTTCATCAGTAAGCTCATTGGTGTTAATTTTCAATCTATCAACTTAAATTTTTTTTGTATCAAATCAACAGTTTATTCACGTAGTTTGATCATTTTCCTCGACTGATGTACTAACATCATGTGATTTATTTTGTACATATGTAGCATAGTCTACAAAGAATTGGAATTGCGACATCCAGTGGACACATTTAGAACGGCACTTTCTTTCATTCAAAAATTTCAGGTTCATTTTTATACTTGGCAAACACATTTTGCGGGCTGGATAAAACCTGTGCGCGGGCCGTAGGTTTGACACTCCTGATGTACCCAAAGTTAGGCTGGCTGACTTTGGCTAAAATTAGTTATTTTTTACACAACTTTGTCTCACTCTTTTTAGCTTCTACCTTGCTAGCTAGCTAACACTCTTACCGAGGCTGCGTCCGCATCCCTCTCCAAATGTCCGACATCATGTCTCTACATTAAATGCTAATATATTCCAGATGTACTGCCATAAAAACAAGGTCGGCTTTGAAAAATGAGCAAGGTCTTCATGTTTTCAACAAGAATAAAAGGAAATGTTCTCACATTTGACATGCGAGTGGCGACGCGGGCCGTCTTCCTCCTGAGAAATTAGACTATTGTCGACTAATCGCTGCACCCCTATTACACATGCGCATCCAAACACTTTAGGTGGCAATAAAAAAAAATAGTTAAATGAGATGTGCTGAAACCTGTTGAAACCCTGTAATGGATGCTAGAAAGTAGATTTGTTCTCAGTGGGGCAAACCACATTTTATTTGCGGTACGAAGCGGACCAGAGCTCGGCACCACAGGGTAAAGAGAATCAATGTTCGATTACAAATAACAGAAACACCAAAACCGCTTACTTTATGTTGAAATAGATGCTTGTTGTTGATTTTGTGTCTTTACGATGTTGCAGCTCAAGCGCACAGGCAACCAGGTGCTGCTGAAGGGCGGCGCCCTGGAAGACGCCATCTTGGCGGCCATCACGGCCATGAACGAGCCCAAGACGTGCAGCACCACCACGCTGCGCAGGCACCTGCTGGACGTCAACAAGGACACCAAGGAGTACCATCTGGGTAAGGCCACGCCCCACAAGTTTGTTTTGTCATTTAAAGGGGAACATTATCACAATTTCAAAAGGGTTAAAAACAATAAAAATCAGTTACCATCGGCTTGTTTTATTTTTTGAATTTTTTTTCAAAATTTTACCGGTCCCCGGACATCCCTAAAAAAAGCTTTGAAGTGCTTGATTTTCGCTATTTGCGATGCGACTATCCATTTCCCTGTGACGTCATACAGTGCTTCCAATGTAAACAAACAACGGCGAATACCACAGCAAGATATTGCGACATTAGCTCGGATTTAGACTCGGATTTCAGCGGCTTAAGCGATTCAACAGATTACGCATGCATTGAAACAGATGGTTGGAGTATGAACGTATTGAAGAAGGAACTGAAGCTATCGAGGGAATAGCTATTGACGCTATTTATAGCCATAGCATGGTTTAGCTGCGTTAGCATCGCCGGTAAAATGTGCGGACCAAACGATCAGGACTTTCGCATCTCGTGACACTGGAGCAACTTAAATCCTTAGATTGGTAAGTGTTTTTTTCGCATTAAATGTGGGTGGAAGGAAACGTAATATAGTTGCAAATGCATCTGCAGGTTATCCATACATCTCTGTGCCATGTCTGCTTTAGCACCGCCGGTAAATAGCATGTTAGCATCGATTAGCGTAGCATGTTAGCATCGATTAGCTGGCAGTCACGCCGCAACCAAATATGTCTGATTAGCACATAAGTCAACATCAACAAAACTCACCTTTCTTATTTCGTTAACTTTATCGTTGCAAGTGCATCTGCAGGTTATCCATATATCTCTGTGCCATGTCTGTCATCGCCGGTAAAATGTGGAGACACTTTGGTACATTCAATGGGGGTCTGGTGGCAGACACTTTCGCATCTTCGGGCCTGTAGTGCAACTTGAATCCCTCCCTGTTAGTGTTGTTACACCCTCCGACAACACACCAACGAGGCATGATGTCTCCAAAGTTCCAAAAAATAGTCGAAAAAACGGAAAATAACAGAGCTGAGACGCGGTGTTTGTAATGTGTTGAAAATGAAAATGGCGGCTGTATTACCTCAGAGACGTCACGTTCTGACGTCATCGCAAAAAGAGCGATAAACAGAAAGGCGTTTAATTCGCCAAAATTCACCCATTTAGAGTTCGGAAATCGGTTAAAAAAATATATGGTCTTTTTTCTGCACCATCAAAGTATATATTGACGCTTACATAGGTCTGATGATAATGTTCCCCTTTAAGATCTGCAATAGCAGTGGATACAGGTAGAGCCCCAAAAGTGTGACTATTTAATGCCATAAATGCTAGTTTCATTTTGTAAATGTAATTGCTTGAATAAACTAATACAGTGGGGCAAAAAAGTATTTAGTCAGCCACCGATTGTGCAAGTTCTCCCACTTAAAATGATGACAGAGGTCTGTAATTTTCATCATAGGTACACTTCAACTATGAGAGACAGAATGTGAAAAAAAATCCAGGAATTCACATTGTAGGAATTTTAAAGAATTTATTTGTAAATTATGGTGGAAAACAAGTACTTGGTCAACCATTCAAAGCTCTCACTGAAGGAAGGAGGTTTTGGCTCAAAATCTCACGATACAAGGCCCCATTCATTCTTAACACGGATCAATCGTCCTGTCCCCTTAGCAGAAAAACAGCCCCAAAGCATGATGTTTCCACCCCCCATGCTTCACAGTAGGTGTGGTGTTCTTGGGATGCAACTCAGTATTCTTCCTCCAAACACGACGGGTTGAGTTTATACCAAAAAGTTCTATTTTGGTTTCATCTGACCACATGACATTCTCCCAATCCTCTGCTGTATCATCCATGTATCCATTTTGGTATAAACTCAACTCGTCGTGTTTGGAGGAAGAAGAATACTGAGTTGCATCCCGAGAACCCCACACCTACTGTGAAGCATGGGGGTGGAAACCTCATGCTTTGGGGCTGTTTTTCTGCTAAGGGGACAGGACGATTGATCCGTGTTAAGGAAAGAATGAATGGGGCCATGTATCGTGAGATTTTGAGCCAAAACCTTCTTCCATCAGTTAGAGCTTTGAATGGTTGACCAAATACTTGTTTTCCACCGTAATTTATAAATAAATTCTTTAAAATTCCTATAATGTGAATTCCTGGATTTTTTTCCCCCACATTCTCTCACAGTTGAAGTGTACCTATGATGAAAATTACAGACCTCTGTAGGGGTTTAACAGTACACAAACATTTCATTTCGGTACGTACCTCAGTTTAGAGGTCATGGTTTGGTTCATTTTCGGTACAGTAAAAAAACAACAAAATATACATTTTTTGGTTATTTATTTACCAAATTTGTAAACAATTGCTTGATCCTTTTTAACATTGGGAACATTATAATAATTCTGCCCACGTTAATCCACATTAAACTGCCTCAAGTTGTTGCTTAGTTGGAAAAAAAATGACAACTTTTCTTCTACATATAAAAAGTGCAACATTAAACAGTTTCAAGTCAACTCATCATGCTTAATTTATTACAGCATTGGGGAAGCCTGTAGTTGATTTTTGTTATGTAAATGTTATATTTGTATCAACATGTGATAGGGACCCTGCCATTCAAAACTAGGCTGCTACATTACTAATGTATAATGTAACTATAGCTGAAGAAATAGTACAATAGCAATAGGAAAGACTTTACATCCCTGACAACCATGGTGTTCATGTAGGCTTTATGATGCACTTACATTATTACATACACTATCAGAGACAGAAACTCTTCATTTAATATAATGTCCTTTTTTGCTGCTTCAACACACCTCAATCAACACTGTCCGTAAAACACACGCGCACACGCACCGCAAAATGTGCTAACGTTACGCTAAAAGCTAACTAGCTTTCACCTAAAGCCATTGCTAGCGGGGTGTATAAAATAGCCAGGATAACTCACGGATGCAAAGGATTCTGGGTATTTGTTGTGTTGCGTTTATGTTGTGTTACTGTGAGGATGTGTTTGTCATTCTTGTTTGGTGTGGCTTCACAGCGTGGCGCATATTACTAAGTGTTAAATTTGTTTATATATCAACCATTAGTGTACTCTGTGTCACCCAGTATGCCTTGCAGTCGTGTGCGTGAGTCTGCGGAAGCCACACACATGTTGCTGGACTGACAAGCAGATCGTACATGCTGATTAAGGCGACAAAGCCAATGGCTTCATAGCACGCCCTAATACTTATTAATTGGGTGACTGTCGGCAGTCATTCTTGAGAATATTTACGTCTTCTATTGTCTTCTTCGCTTTGTGACACGGGTCCTAAATAGGTCATTGAATGGTAAAGGATACCGGTCCCAGAACCATGTATATCAAACATTTCCGAAAAGTTCAACCGCCATCCGCCCGAATCTAATTAAAATCTATTTTTTCGTCATGTCACCCGCCCGACCCACGGTTTATCCGCGAACTCCGCGGATGAGACCGCAAACCGCGCATCTCTAATAGGCGGCTACTTCATATGTACGTGTGGAACTCGTTCGGTACTCCTCCGCACCGAACCGGAACCCCTGTACCGAAACGGTTCAATACAAATACACGTACCGTTACACCCTTAGACCTCTGTCATCATTTTAAGTTATAGAACTTACACAATCGGCGGCTGACTAAATACTTTTTTGCCCCACTGTAAATGACAAAAGATCATAACATGCAACTTCCATCTTTTGATATCATTTAGATGTTTATGGCTTGCACCTTATGAAAAGCTTGTGTTGAAAATCTCTGAAAATGTGTTTATGGAAAACTAAGCCTTGATCCTGATAAGTATTACAAAAGGTGGATATATATCTCCCTTAGCATGTAATGAGTTAATATTAATTCTCATTGAATTGCTGACATGAATAGACATTTGCACAATACTTCCTGTATTTTTTTACATATGACAAAAGGAGGTACACAAACAGACATGACGGTGCAACACAAACAACCCTACATTAGTCGTTAATGTTTTAACAATATAGGAGTTCATCGGCACTGATCGTCATAATACCTTTTTAAAGGGGAACTGCACTTTTTTGGAAATTTGCCCATCACTCGCAACCCTTAAAATTAAACAGTAGGTAAATAAAAGTCCTCTAACAATGGGGCTACTGGGATTAGTTGTGCCCATAAAACCCACTATAAAGCCCTAACAATTGGGGTGTAACGGTACACAACATTTCGGTCCGGTACGTACCTTGGTTTAGAGGTCACGGTTCAGTTCATTTCCGGTACAGTAAGAAAACAACAAAATATAAATTTTTGGGTTATTTATTTACCAAATTTGTAAACAATGGCTTTATCCTTTTAACAGTGGGAACACTATAATAATTCTACCCACGTTAATCAACATTAAACTGCCTCAACTTGTTGCTCAGATTAAATAAAATGACAAAACTTTTCTTCTACATATAAAAAGTGCAACATTAAACCGTTTCAAGTCAACTCATCATGCTTAATTTATTACAGCATTTGGGAAGCCTGTAGTTTATTTTTATTATGTAAATGTTATATTTGTATCAACTTGTGATTGTACGGACCCTGCTTTTTATTGATTGAAACTCTTAACTCAACTTGTTTAAGTCGGGGTCCACGTAAATCAATTCATGGTAATTGCCATTCAAACTAGGCTGCTACATTACTAATGATTAATGTAACTATAGCTGAAAAAATAGTACAACAGCAATATGAGAGACTATTAATCTCTGAATACCATGGAGTTCATGTAGGCTTAATGATGCAGTTACATTATTATATCCTTAGCATACACATACGCACACACACACTGCACAATGAGCACACACACACTGCACAATGAGCTAACGTTACGCTAAAAGTTAATTAGCCTTCACCTCAAGCCAGGACTGCGAGTGAGCTGAGCTGCACTTTGTTTCTAGAACGTTGACTTGTAGGTGTTTATTATAATTTGGGGAGAGTCCGCTGCTCACCTGCTGGACGCCGAAGCGCTGACTACATGCGCGCTGAATATGCACATATGCTGATTGGCTGTTACCGCTATATATGTAACCAATCAGATGGTTGTGTGGGTGGTACAATGTTTGGTGCTGTGTAGGAGACAGAGGCAGAACGGAGCAGAGCAGCTTGTTAAGACTTTAGCTTAGGCGGGTACTTAATATGTTCGTGTGGAAACTCGTTTGGTACACCACCGAACCGGAACAACCGTACCGAAACGGTTCAATACAAATACACGTACCGTAACACCCCTACCTAACAATACTCCATTTGCCATCTGTGACCTTGATAGTAAACCTATATTATTACAAGCGCTAACATTAAGGAAATACTTTTGGCTTATGCTGCTGTATTGATGTCATAAGCTGTTAAAAGTCAAATCTAGATAATGAATCATACCTCTCACCTGGATAGTAGAAGGTTGTGGACACAGACAAGTTGGTCGACTTTGAGATCCAGAAGATGGCGAGAAAGACACGAAAATAGGTTTTTTTGCACCCACTTTTTTTTTTTTACCCAGCTTGAGATTTTTGATGAATTCTTGATGTAAAGGAGAAGATGTACACTTCCCATCAGTCGGCATCATAGTGAGAGCAGACATTGGGGCTGATTCGTGATTCGTTGATCAAACTTGGCGGAAAAGTATGTTTAGAATATGTCACAGTAGGGAAGCAACGATTTATCTTTGTTGACTGTGATCCTGTTTTTGTGTGTCCGTGTGCATGAGTATCTTTTTCCACAATCACCACACAATGGATGTTCAGTCAGCTGGGAGTGCAGCCCAGAAGAACTAAATAAAGAAATATGACTAATACAAGCATAGAAGTTGAAACATTCTAAAGGAGCAGCAGCTTTACTTTCACTATCTGCAGCAGATGAGCAGTAATCCTGCACTGCAGGCACTCAGAAGGTCTATGTGACTGTTGGTCCCGACTGGGAGAATCAACACATCCACTAGCTGTGAAAGCTAGCTCTCCATTCAGCTTAACAGACTCGATAAGTGAGGTTTTGGTGAATTGACTGAGGAATTTGTGAAACTGGAACAATAGAGAGAAAAAAAGCAATTGTAAGTTAATACTAATGCAGATGCTTGTAAACATGTTAGCACATTAGTTAATGCTAACAACACCAGTGCTACAAACGCCTCATTTTGGTCCATGAACGTTTAGATTGATGTCAAAGTGTCCGGTCGCTTCATTCATTCATTTATTAATTTTGTGTGCCGCTGGAAGCTTTATGGGGGTGGCCATTTTGATGACATTGCTTCCTGTACATGCCATTTTGAAGAGGGACGTCCTGTTTCCATATGGAGAGGTGTAAACGGCGGTGGTGATATATAGATTAACTATCACAGCTGTTGCACATGTGGATAAATGACAAGCAGCAGGCTGGAGATAGCATTACCGAGGCTAGTGCTGGGCGATACGTATAGCCTTTTATTAATATGTTGATATGTTTAGGCCATGTCACAATACACAATATATATCTGGATATTTTGCCTTAGCCTTGAATGAACACTTGATGCAAATAATCACAGCAGTATGATGATTCTATGTGTCTTCATTAAAAAAAAAAAGTTTTTCTTTTTTTTTTTTATATATAAATGTCTAATGATAATGTCAATGAGGGATTTTTAATCACTGCTATGTTAAAATTAGTACTGGTATTGATACTGTTGTTGATGATATTCTATTTTATTTCACTACTTTTGGACTGTTCTGTGTCGTGTTTGTGTGCCCTCAATTGCTCTGTTTATTGTTTCTGTTCTGAGTGTTGCTGGGTCTGGTTTGATTTTGGAATTTGATTGCATTGTCATGGTATTGCTGTGTATTGTTTTGTTGTATTGGATACATTTAAAAAAATAAAATAAAAAAAATCTTCATACAGCATTAATTTACGCTTATTTTAAACTAATACCCTCCTCCATTCACATCCCATCTCCCCGGATTATAAACAACTCAAATGTACTTCTAATGTATATACTTGTTCTTATGCTATCTGAACTCAATATGTTCTCTGCTGGCTGTACATATCCTACTGTAAGACCTACACTGTTTCAATGTCCACATTTCTCTGTTGATGCAATTGTTGATGACTGAAGTTCTGATATCAACCAAAGCTCCTCACCCACCCCCCGGATTGTAAATAATGTAAATAATTCAATGTACATACTATGATGATTAACTTGTGTGATGACTGCATTATGTTGATAATATATATTTGTACCATGAATTGATTAACGTGGACCCCGACTTAAACAAGTTGAAAAACTTATTCGGGTGTTACCATTTAGTGGTCAATTGTACGGAATATGTACTGTACTGTGCAATCTACTAATAAAAGTATCAATCAATCAATCAATCAATTCGTGCAGAGAGGGAAAACACTAAGTCAATTGACCAAAAATGTATTTATTAAACTTATTAAGCAGAGGCACAAACAAAGTGCAAGATTGTCAGAGACACTTTAAATAAAACAAGCTATGAGTGCACTTTTGTGCATGATGTCACTAAGATGACATATCAAAACACTAAATTAAAGTGCATTTTCTTTGTACAGAACACCACTGCAATAGTTAAAAACAAATAAAGTGCCCTTTGTGCATGATCTCACACTAGATATTTCAATAAGTGCCAAATAAAAATGAGCTGCATAATAGAAAATCAAATAGTGTATGTCCTTCGCTATGTGGTAGGTTCCTGCGGAAGTCATCTCCTTCTGTTCATACGGTGTTTATGTTGAAATGGTTGCTTGGGCATTTTGTTGGTATGGCACCGGCCGAAGATTTGAAATGCAGTTTCATGCACTCTTCATTCTCTAGCGGATGACATTTCAAATAGTGCTACATTAGCAGTGTTGCTACTTTTTGTAGCAACGCTTTTGCCGCATACTTGACATATTAGGGTTGTCTGTTCAACATCTACCTGCTTGAAGCCAAACCACCGCCAGACGATGGACCCCCTGCTGTTTTTCTTGGGAATTAATTCTTCCTTCATTTGTTACTAGATTCACACCTTCTTTCTCTCGTATGCCCACTCGCACCTATCCGTTTACATCACAGCTAACGTTACCTCTCTTTACTCCGCGGGAGCGTGTGACGTTGCACACGTGACTTATGTAAGAAGGTGCACTTGGTTTAAGTCTCTGTGAGGAGAGACAAGAAAGAGTGGGAAGAGCCTGTAGTGTAATGCCCGCTGCTTAAAGCAACGATATAGTCATTTTCTATATCTCACAGAGACAAACCCGGGATTGCCCAGCCCTAACCAAGGCTATGGTTTGAAAGAAGACTTGCCATTTAAATGGCTATTTGCTGTCCCTAAGTGAGCACCGGAGAACAATTTAAGGCGGGCCGTGGGTGTTTGGAAAAGTTGAAAAAGAGGAGCAGTCATTCACAGAGAGGCTGCTCAGATAAAGCTGCTGTTTCTAGGAGGGATTTCTAACTTTTAATTGTGGTGACTTTTTTTAAAAAATATGCCAGAGTGTGTCACAGCGAAAGAAAATCCAGTACTGGGACACAAGCCGATGGAGAACACTGCTAGCTGGACGGTGACGCTATGTCTGTTTACTAGCATTTTCCTCTTTACTTTTTTTATTTTAGCAACATGTTTGTCACATTTTGGACAAAGTGTGTGTTTGGACGCATTGTCTGTTAAGATGGCTGCTGTTAGGATAAAAAGAATGTTTTGATTACTATTGTGCGTTGTTTTTTTGTTTTTTTTTTACATAAAATAAGGACTTTACTGAGGTTACAAGCAATGATTCATGTTTACTTTATGAACTAAGCAGGTGGGTGAAGCATCGACACAAAGCATATTTCTGCTCAGTCTGGTTGGTAAATGGAAAAGTAAAGCATTTGTGTATCCAGGTTCCACTCTACAATTGTTTATAAAAGGTCAATCACACTCATTGAATGAATTCTCAAAAGGAGAAACTCGTTGACATTAAACCTTGTGTCTTTTCAGTGGCCAACCTGAGGAGGACTCTGACGAAGTGTAAAGTCCTGGGCTGGATGGAGCAGATCACAGGTCACGGCCTCAAGGGCACTTACCGGCTCTCCTTCCCCTTTTACCCAAGGTACACCTTTTTAAAATCAGTTGCAACACGCTCACACCTTTTTTATCAACACGTCGGGGTGTCCACACTTTTTCACCCAGGGTTGTATAATCTCAAATCAAAGTATATTTTGAAAACAGACAAGATTACACATACCATATTGTCTGGACTTAAGAGTGCACCGGGATATATGCCACACCCACTACATTTTACAAGAAAAACATATTTCCCATACATTAGCCCCACCGGACAATAAGCCGCAGACGTATATGTTGTGACATGAGCTATTTACACAGACATATTCTGTAAATGTTTTACGTACCTTAATGGTTTCCAAACGGTCTGTAACACGGCAGTAAATCGGCTGATCAAACAAAACAAGTTGTCATCATGGACCCGCTAGCTGCGCAAGCTAGCTCTCCAATCGACTAAATAGACTCAATAACTCCACGATGATGTTTTGCTGAATTTACTGAGGAATTTGTGAAACTAACTTTACAAAAAGAAAGTCATTGTAAGTTAATAATACTAACACACACTTGTTATCATGTTAGCTAATGCTATGACGCTAGCTTCATTGCATTACCATAACAGGTACAAATATGCATGAAAACACTCCTACAGACATCACACATGGGACAGTTTAGTAAGTAAGAATAGTTTTAGTTATGTTCTAAAACTTAAAAATGTTTTTTGGAGTGATGAATGAAGAATCCATAGGAGTAGAAACGCTATGGAGGTCTAGAAGACGGAACGACAACCGTACTTCCACTAGGTTTAAAAAAAAAAGTCTAAACAGAATGGCAATGCCGTACCTGCGGTGAGCAAACATGTTTGTTTTCAGCCTTTTGTTTTTTTTTTACTCTTAAACACTCATAAACACCGTAAAGACAAGTACATAAACTAGTTTTATAAACCTAGGAAATAAGTAGCGGCCCAAATGTTTTCCACTGAGGGCCACAGACTGACAAATCAATTAATGCGGTGGCCGTTTTGTTAGTTTTCACTTACACACACGGCTTTGCGTGTCTGTGTGTTTTTATATATATATATATATATATATATATATATATATATATATATATATATATATATGTGTGTGTGTGTGTGTGTGTGTGTGTGTGTGTGTGTGTGTGTGTGTGTGTGTGTGTGTGTGTGTGTGTGTGTGTGTGTGTGTGTGTGTGTGTGTATATATATGTGTGTATGTGTGTGTGTATATATATGTGTGTGTGTGTATATATATGTGTGTGTGTGTGTATATATGTGTGTGTGTGTGTATATATAGTGTGTGTGTATAATTATGTGAATAGATATGTGTATATATATGTGGGTATATATATATATTAGGGGTTCGGTACGGGGGTTTTGGTTCGGTAAGGAGGCGTTTCCACACGAACATATTAAGTAGCGTAAAAAATACTCAAAATGCTGGAAATTTGACGCATTTAAGAAACTCTGCCCTGACAGCCCCGCTAAAGAGGACATGTACGGTGAAAAGAGGACGTATGGTCAGTCTATCCTAGCCCGGTCGCTGTTAGCAAAAGAGGACATGTCCGGTGCTAGCAGTGATCGGGCTCGGATAGACTGACCATACGTCTTCTTTTCACCAGACATGTCTGAGTTATGGTTGCGTGTATTAACAATGTATGTTCAGGGTTAAGAAGGGGTAAAAAAAAACATTGTGTGCGCTGCATCACTCGTGAGGGAGGGGCAGAGAGCGAGAGAGTTATGATAAATGCGCATGCGTCTCCAGGCTCTGCTTTTTATCCATTGATTTATCAGATTTAATTTTTCATTATTTATAGCAGGGGTGTCAAACGTGTGCCCCGGAGGCCATTTGCCATTTTAAAGGCCCATGTCACATTCTAAAAATAGTATTAAAATAAACAAAAACATATCAAAAGTGAAATAAAAAGCTTGAAGGTTAAATGTAATTTAGAAAAAGTGTCAATGTTGACTAATAAAACAAAGCTGTTTTGTTTTTTTTCTTTGGTTGCTCAAAACATAATGTTGAATCTAAATCAATGTTAACATAAATTATTGACCAATCCAAGGTTCCGATTACTTCACGTCAAACATTCCAGTTAGAAAAATATTTCTGGTGGAAGGTTTTGCAAATTTGGTGAATAAATAAACCAAAAAAATTATATTTTGTTGTTTTCTTACTGTACCAGAAATTAAACGGAACCGTGACCTCTGAACCGAGGTACGTACCGAGCCAAAACCAGCAACACGTGACAAAGAAGTTGGGAAAGGTGCCAATAAATACTGATAAAGTTGAGGAATGCTCATCAAACACTTATTTGGAACATCCCACAGGTGTGCAGGCTAATTGAGAACAGGTGGGTGCCATGATCGGGTATAAAAACAGCTTACCAAAAGATGTTCAGTCTTTCACAAGAAAGGATGGGGTGAGGCGCTCCCCTCTGTCCACAATTGCATGAGCAAATAGTCACAGTTTAAAGGTCTACTGAAATGAGATTTTCTTATTCAAACGGGGATAGCAGGTCCATTCTCCGTGTCATACTTGATCATTTTGCGATATTGCCATATTTTTGCTGAAAAGATTTAGTAGAGAACATCCACGATAAAGTTCGCAACTTTCGGTCTACGATAAAGTTCGCAACTTTCGGTGCTAAGAGAAATGCCCTGCCTCTACCCGGAAGTCGCAGACGACATGACATGTTTGATGGCTCCTCACATATTCACATTGTTTTTAATGGGAGCCTCCAACAAAAAGTGCTATTCGGATGAGAAAACGACAATGTCCCCATTAATTTGAGCGAGGATGAAAGATTCGTGTTTGAGGATATTGATAGCGAAGGACTAGAAAAAAAAGTATAAAAAAAAAAAAAAAAAACGCGATCGCATTGGGACGGATTCCGATGTTTTTAAACACATTTACTAAGTTAATTCTGGGAAATCCCTTATCTTTCTATTGTGTTGCTAGTGTTAAATGAGTTTAATATTACCTGATAGTCGGAAGTGTGTCTCCACGGGTGTGTTGACGCGCAGTGTCTCAGGGGAGTCGACAGCAGCTATGGACGGCACAAGCTCAGCTTTTCTCTGATAAGAACTGACTTTTTAACTACAATTTTCTCACCGAAACCGGCTGGTTGAGATCCTTGTTCTCTTGACCGCGCTCTGATCCATAGGAAAGTTTCACCTCCAGGAATTTTAAACAAGGAATCACCGTGTGTTTGTGTGGCTAAAGTCTAAAGCTTCCCAACTCCATCTTTCTACTTTGACTTCTCCAATATTAATTGAACAAATTGCAAAAGATTCAGCAACACAGATCTCCAAAATACTGTATAATTATGCCGTTAAAGCAGACGACATTTAGCTCTGTGTGTGCGCAGCGCTCATACTTCCTAAAAACCCTTGACGTCTTGCGTACACGTCATTATACGACGTTTCGAAGACGAAACTCCCGGGAAATTTAAAATCGTAATTTAGTAAACTGAAAAGACCGTATTGGCATGTGTTGCAATGTTAATATTTCATCATTAATATATAAACTCTCAGACTGCATGGAGGGTAGTAGTGGGTTTCAGTAAGCCTTCAAGAACAACATTTCTCCAAGTGCAATTGTAAGAAATTTTGGGATTTCAACATCTACAGTCAATGATATCATCAAAAGGTTCAGAGAGTCTGGATAAATCACTCCACGTAAGCGGAAAGGTTGAAACCAACATTGAATGACCGTGACCTTCGATTCCTCAAAAACCGACATCAATCTCTAAAGGATATCACCACATTGGCTCAGGAAAAATTCAGAAAACCACTGTCACTGAATACAGTTCGTCGCTACATCTGTAAGTTCAAGTTAAAGCTCTACTATGCAAAGCGAAAGCCAGTTATCAACAACAGCCAGAAATGCTACTGCCTTGTCTGGGCCCGAGATAATTTAACATGGACTGATGCAAAGTGGAAAAGTGTTCTGTGGTCTGACGAGTCCACATTTCAAATTGTTTTTGGAAATATTCGACATCGTGTCATCTGGACCAAAAGGGGAAGCGAACCATCCAGACAGTTATCGACACAAAGTTCAAATGCCACCATCTGCGATGGTATGGGGGTGCATTAGTGCCCAAGGCAGGTGTAACTTACACATCTGTGAAGGCACCATTAATGCTGAAAGGTACATACAGGTTTTGGAACAACATATGCTGCCATCTAAGCGCCGTCTTTTTCATGGACCCCCATGCTTATTTCAACAAGACAATGCCAAACCACATTCAGCACGTGTTACAACAGCGTGGCTTCATTAAAAAAAGAGTGGGGGTACTTTCCTGGCCTGCCTGCAGTTCAGACCTTTCCTGGCCCGCCTGCAATTCAGACCTTTCTCCCATCGAAAATGTGTGGCGCATTACGAAGCGTAAAATACGACAGCGGAGACCCGGACTGTTGAACGACTGAAGCTCTACATAAAACAAGAATGGGAAAGAATTCCGCTTTCAAATCTTCAACAATTAGTTTCCTTAGTTCCCAAACGTTTGAGTGTTGTTAAAAGAAAAGGTGATGTGACAGTGGTGAACATGACCTTTCCCAACTACTTTGGCACGTGTTGCAGCCATGAAATTCTAAGTTACTTGTTATTTGCAAAAAATAAAAAGTTTGAGTTTGAACATCAAATATCTTGTCTTTGTAGTGCATGGGTTGAAAAGGATTTGCAAATCATTGTATTCCGTTTGTATTTACATCTAACACATTCCCAACTCATATGGAAACGGGGTTTGTATATATTCGTGTGTGTGTGTATGTATATATATATATATATGTATATATATATATGTATATGTATGTATATGTATGTATGTATATGTATGTATGTATGTATATGTATGTATGTATGTGTATGTATGTATATGTATGTATATATGTATATATATGTGTGTAATTATATATAATGTGTGTATATATATCACGGATGGGAATTTTCCGCGTAATTCCTCCTATTTTGGTGCCGCTGTT